>NC_047626.1:15125704-15265704 GCF_004354385.1 Drosophila innubila
TGCAAGAAGCGCACCAAGCTGCCTCCCGCCGACGTCATTAGCGAGCATCAGATCACCAAGAATGGAGGTGTCAGCTGCAAAATGGAGCCAGGTGATCGTACCTCCAACTACAGCGATCTCAAGGTGGACATTTCCGGTGGTTATGTTCCGTACGGAGATTACAGCACACACTACAGTCCACCGCCACAGTATCTGACATCCTGTTCGACCAAGTCCAATGGCAGCTCCACCATCCTGCAGAATAACCATCAGAATCAACTGCAACTGCAGCAACAGCAACAACACCAGCAACATCATCACCAGCAACAACAACAGCAACAACAGCAGCAACAAACTGCCGTTCAAAGTGTGCCCATGACCTTTCTGACCAACAGCAGTGGTGGAAGTCTGACCGGCAGCATAATTGGAGCACGTGAAATACGCCAGGAGAATGGCTTGCCCAGTCTACAGTCGACAACGGCCTCGGTAGTCAGCTCCTCGCCAAATGGAAGCTGCAGTAATCAGAGTACAGCAACCACCACTCACGTTGTGGTGCCCAGCTCGATGGCCTTGAGGTGGATCCGCGATACAGCGCCATCTATGGTAATCCGTATCTCGCACATCTAACTCCTCGCTACTGCCCTCCGACGGCTGTCTAAGCAGCTGGAAGAAGAGGAATCTCTGTTAGGTCTCCGCCTGTAGCCCCGCCCATTTACCACAGAACACACTCGTAAGACTGATCTCAAGGCCGAATGAAAAGATATAGAGCTAACGTTGGGCGCCAGACAGTCGTTGGGCGCCATAGCACACTGTGTTTTCGTGGCGCTGAGGTAAGGTAAGGTAAGAAGAGACCTTTCAAACTTTTTAGCAACCAAAAATTCGCATTGTGTAACTTAAAGATTAAGCATTCGTTTAAATGAGCTCATGCCACGTCTTATTAGGCAGCATTTATGTTAACTAGGCTAACCATATTCTAGGTATAGCTAGTAGAACTACCAGCTGCTCTATAACTAACTACTCACACATACTTAGTATTTTATATTATCATAATATATTACAATGGTTTTTTTTTCTCCTCTAGCCTAGTGAGAGTCAGTTGATGTAAAATATCTCGGCTGCTTTAGCTTTTGGCGTGACAAATCTAATTTTTTTCAAGAAGATGTAAGGACCTCTCAAGGGAGGGTTTTAATAGACTATTAAGCTAGGATTTTGCGCATTTACAAGTCCATAGAAACTTGCTGCATGTTAAAAAAGGGCCTTACAAAGATTATTTATTACAAAAGCCGATGAAAAACAAAAACAAAACAAAAAACAAGACACCAATTGCTAGAAATGTAATTACCACAAAAATAAATGAAATATACAATGCAAAAAAAACAAAATTTTGCAGCCTGATTGTTAACTATTGTTTCTTTCCAGTTTTCACTATTAACTGTTGACATATCTTAAAGCGTTTACAATTAAAGTAAAATATCAAAAAAAAAATATATCTATCAAATATCTTCCATATTAACAGTAGCAAAAGGAAGGCGCGAAAATTAACAAAAAAAAATAAATAAATAAAATATTAAATTTTAAATATTTTAAAATTATTCAGTCAATGTGCTTGCAACCATACTGTCATACCATGTGTAAATGTATGTGAAAAATTGTATGTGCATTTGCTTAAGAAAAAAATATGCCAAAGTACCTGATAGTATTTAAGCCGAAGAACGTTCTTCTTTTTTTTTTGTCGTACCTTAAGAGTTTTTTTTAGAGTGTAGGCCAATGAAAACGTATTTGAAGATACATATGTCGTAGCTAAATACTTAAACTCCTTAAAACAGTCGCCTTAACTTATAACACGCCCACATTTTAATCTCAGCAAACGCAAAAAAATAGAGAACTTTAAATTTAAAAAAAAAACCAAAAGAAAATATCGGCATGCCGAATTTGTATACCCTTGCAAAGTGATTTGATTGATATTTAGTTGAAATTAACTTGATTATTGAAAAATATATTTTAGAACATTTAAATATATTATATATAGTCGTTTATTTTTGTACATGCTTGGTCAGGTTATACAATAACCTTTTTTTGAGATACTATGGCAAAAAATAATTTCTAAGAAAAAACATAAAATTTTTTAATTGAAAGTTTGCTATAGCAAGGTCAGACTTTTTAGGAAATGTTTTTACATATATGACAAATATTATCCTCTGCACGGGTATCAAGAAATTTTTATATATGATTCAAACTCATCAGTTCAATTGTGCTAAGTGTACTTCTAAGCTTACTTCTAAGTGTGTAACGATAATTAATAAACATTTATCCTAGCTATAGTATGCCATTAACATAAATAGAGTATATAGTCTATACTTATATACTATTATATATATAGAGTTCTTTTTTTTTTTTTTGTCTAACTGATAATATAGACCCGTCGTCGTAGCAATATTTTGATATATAAACATATGTATTTCATATCGAAAAATTCAAATAAAAGGCATCACTTCATATTCTTTTATAATGCTTAATGATTTTGTTTTCTTTTTTGTGTTGTTTTGTGCGCCTTTAGCAATTAAGCGACGTGAGATTGCATTGAAATCGCTATATATTTAGCTGTCGATATTTTTTTGTCAGTAATTGCCGAAATGAACAAATGTTTTATGTATACAAAAAAAAAAAAAACAGGTTAATTACAGCAAATAAACAATTGCATATAGTATATATATACATATATATGAAAAGATACAAATGAAAGAAAAAACAAATAAAAATGAATAAAATTTATTGCAAAACAAAGTTTGGTGTATATTAATTCATTTTTATTTATTTATTTTTATTTTTTTTTTTGAGGCAACATCAAAGTGCAACTTGCTTATCATTAGCAGCTGGTATCGCAGCTGCCCTCGTAAGTCAAATAAAGCAGTGAAACATTTGTAATTTTACCACCTACCCAAGCCTAGTGAGTAGCTGAGTGTGGTGGGTGTGATGGGTGTGTGAGTGTGTGGGTGTGTGAGTGTGTGGGTGTATGGTGTCACGTCACGTCAGAATACTGTCAGCTGTAAAAGCTAAAAATCAAACAAACAGCGCAGAAATTAAAAAGTGCCACCCAGAAACAGGCAAAGCCAAAAATATATGTGTGTGTGTGTGTGTGTAAATTAATGGTAAGCAGTGTGTGGAATGAAATGAAATAAAGGACGTTGACAGAGCGTCGACGATGGAGTGTGGAGTTGTCGAGTTGTGGAGTGTTGTGGAGTGTTGTGAGGGGAGTCGAGTTGACAATGCAAACAAACGGCTCGCTAAGCTCGACTAAAAATGCTTAATGAGTGCGTAAGGGTCACACACACACACACACATACACACACACTCACATGTTTGACTTGGGGTCCATGGGTAGCTGCTGTGTCCTTGTTCTGCTTGCCGCACAGTCCGCAAGAAAATGTTGCGGCATCGCGCACGACGCACATTAAACTAAATTAGTTGCCTTTGTCACAAACGACCCTCGAGCAGGCACCCGACCAGCTTACAACCTGTCACCAAACACACACACACGCACACACACACACACACATGCATAGACATAGAGAGAGCCAAGTGGCAAGTGGTAAGTGGCGAGTGGCAAGTGGCGAGTGGCAAGTGGCAAGTGGGGTTGCTTATAACTATACTACGTGCACTTAGTCGTCGGAAGTTGCAATTGCGGTTTACTGTGTTAATTGGCATGACATTGTTGGCTAAACGAAACTATCGTAAGTTGCAGGCGACCAGACTACCAGGCGACCAGGCGACCAGTTTGAGCTCTGACTCTAATGGATTTGCAGTGGATCAAGTTGAGGCAATATCCATATAGCATACCCATGCGAGCACTTACAAACTTACTTGCCACAGGACACTTGCTATTGACAACTGCCACGTTGCCGACAAACTTGAACTTACCGTGATATATTTGTTGCAAGCATACCCTGTAATTGTGTAATAACGCGACGAGAGAAGCACTACTCATAAGATATATATAGTATGACAGGTAGTGAATGGATTTCATATTGTCCAGACTGAGTACTTACTCTGTTGAATACCCTTCAATTTTTTAAATTGATAGTTGGGGTAACATTTAGAGTAGACAATGTATACATGTAACAGGCAATACACGTTTTAAAATGTTCTTATCTGTTGATGGTCCCAAAATCTTATAATGTACTATAGATTTTGAGCAGCATCGGTCGAACCTGACTGTACGAGACCCTGTTCGTTTGATGTCTCTCTTCCAGTCTCTGAGACCTTCAGAAAATGAAGAATATGTGTACTGGAGATATCTGACAGAGTCTGAGAAGATGTAAACTTCAACATCCTTTTTGTTTATCATTCATTCAGCTATTTCGACCAGGGAATCAAACCGAAACAAATATACGTTACGGTTTCGGTTCCGGTACGTCCCAAAATAACTATTTCAGTAAAAGGTTATATTTTAATTTTTTTCAATCAATTTTGAAACATTTTAAAATTTTTAGATGTCGTTTTATAATAAATATGACATCGAAATATACAGACCTAGGGTAAAAAAAAATTTTTTTAACGAATTTAAAAATATTTGAATGCAAAATGTATTAAGAGGCCAAATCATGATCAAAATGGCATTCCGCTTGAAAATCGGTTCAGTTTTGATTAAGTTATGACAGTTTGAAGTTGGTCATACTGCGGGTTAAGCCACTTTACAAGTCAAATTTTTTGTTCAATTTCACATGATTTTTTACAAAAAATTAAAAGGTCTCAAAACCAAGTTTAAAGTGTTGTTTTATACTAATTACGATATAAGGAGTTGATTAAAAGTGGAAACTTGAGATTTAAAATTTTGAATTTTCGAAATTTCAAAGGGGGGACCCTTAGCATCGAAATCAACATCTAGTAGAATCTAGAGGAAAATATTTTTCTTTAACAATTTTAAAAAAATTTAAATGCAGAATGAATTAAAATGGCAAATAATGAATAAAATGACATTCCGCTTTAAAATCGGTTCAGTTTTGATCAAGTTATGACAGTTTGAAGTTTGTCAGACTGCGGATTTAACCACTTTACAAGTCAAAATTTTTGTTCAATTTCACATGATTTTTTACAAAAAAATGAAAGGTCTCCGAATCAAGTTTAAAGTGTTGTTTTATACTAATTAAGATATAAGAAGTTGATTAAAAGTGAAAACTTGAGATTTAAAATTTTGAATTTTCGAAATTTCAAAGGGGGGACCCTTAGCATCGAAATCAACATCTAGTAGAATCTAGAGGAAAATATTTTTCTTTAAAAATTTAATAAAATTTAAATGCAGAATGAATTAAAATGGCAAATAATGAATAAAATGACATTCCGCTTTGAAAATCGGTTCAGTTTTGATCAAGTTATGACAGTTTGAAGTTTGTCAGACTGCGGATTTAAGTCAAAATTTTTGTTCAATTTCACATGATTTTTTACAAAAAAATGAAAGGTCTCCGAATCAAGTTTAAAGTGTTGTTTTATACTAATTTCGATATAAGGAGTTGATTAAAAGTGAAAACTTGAGATTTAAAATTTTGAATTTTCGAAATTTCAAAGGGGGGACCCTTAGCATCGAAATCAATATCTAGTCGAATCTAGAGGAAAATATTTTTTTTAACAAAATAATAAAATTTAAATGCAGAATGAATTAAAATTCCAAATAATGAACAAAATGACATTCCGCTTTAAAATCGGTTCAGTTTTGATCGAGTTATGACAGTTTGAAGTTGGTCAGACTGTGGATTTAGCCACTTTACAAGTCCAAATTTTTGTTCAATTTCACATGATTTTTTACAAAAAAATGAAAGGTCTCAGAATCAAGTTTAAAGTGTTGTTTTATACTAATTACGATATAAGGAGTTGATTAAAAGTGGAAACTTGAGATTTAAAATTTTGAATTTTCGAAATTTCAAAGGGGGGACCCTTAGCATCGAAATCGAATCTTGGTCGAAAATAATTAAATTTTCAAAATGAACAAAATTTAAATACAGAATGAATTTAGAGGCCAAATCATGATCAAAATGACATTTTGCTTGAAAATCGGTTCAGTTTTGATCGAGTTATGACAGTTTGAAGTTGGTCAGACTGTGGATTTAGCCACTTTACAAGTCCAAATTTTGTTCAATTTCACATGATTTTTACAAAAAAATGAAAGGTCTCAGAATCAAGTTTAAAGTGTTGTTTTATACTAATTACGATATAAGGAGTTGATTAAAGTGGAAACTTGAGATTTAAAATTTTGAATTTTCGAAATTTCAAAGGGGGGACCCTTAGCATCGAAATCGAATCTTGGTCGAAAATAATTAAATTTTCAAAATGAACAAAATTTAAATACAGAATGAATTTAGAGGCCAAATCATGATCAAAATGACATTTTGCTTGAAAATCGGTTCAGTTTTGATCAAGTTATGACAGTTGGAAGTTGGAGAACTCTTTGACCTAGCAACTTTACCACAACCGTACCGGTACAAACGTTTCGGTATTTGGTTCTTGACAGAGAATTTTCATTCGGTTACGGTTTCAGTTTCGGTACTAAAATGAAACGGTTTGTTTCGTTAACGGTTCGAGTTCAAGAGTTTTCCAAAAATTGTAAGCACAATTGACAACATGCTCAAAGGATATTCTTTAATATATTCTTTGATGGATTGTCAAACTTACTACAGGGTATTTCTATGGCGTGTTACACTTGAATGTCGCCAAATTATGACCCTTTTTGTAGATTTACAAAGTGCTTTTTGAGGAGTTTCTTTAATCTACTCCCAGTCCCCAACACAATACCCATCTACCCTTCCATGCTTCTTCTTATTATTATAAACAACTGTCGGCTGCAATTGCTGGAACTGGAACTGTAGCTGGAGCTGGAGTTGGAGCTGGAGTTTGACGCACGTCATCGACATCGCAGAAAAACAGACACAAAAAACGGACACAAGTCGCACGAAGAGTTACGATTTCATTAACATGAGATATGGCGAGTGCTTGGGCCTCGACTGGATTGGATTCCCTGTGTGTGTGTGTGCTCTGTGTGTGTGCTGTGTGTGGTGAGTTGATTGGGGTCGTCGGTGGGTCGCGTTTGGTCTGTTTTATATTCAAGTGGCTGGCAGCCGGTTGTCGTTGTCGCACTGCGTTGCGTTGTTAATTGTTAACGCTATAGTGGGGCAGTCTCCTCCTCTCTTCTCTCTCTCTCTCTATCTGAATTACTCTTTGTGTTGGAGGGTTGCGACTTTGGACATATGATAAGGAAATGTTTTGTTTTTCACTATGCACTAAAAACGAAATGGGCTAAACGTAACACACACACACATATATACCTACACACACACACAAATAGACCACAGTGGCATGAGAATGGTCTGTGGAATGGAGGGGGGAGCGGAACCTGGGCCAGAGCCCTAACCGAAACTTTGGGCTTGGGGTGATGTTGCTTAATGTCCTAGCGACCCGTTCTATATAATTGCCACTGAGTGTGCGTGTGTGTGTGTGTGTGGCTCATATTCGAGGCAGAGGCGAGTTGAATTTCTTGAATTAATAAAATGTCTTCATTATTTAAATTGCACGCACGACCACAGGCGTAACCCACCCAAATGTGGTGCACAAACAAACCCAACAACATATAAATACGTATGTGTGTACATACATACATACATACATATGTGCTGGTCGTTTGTCGTCTCTCTGTGTGTGTGTGTGCGTGCGTTAATTTAGCAGCTGGGGAATTGTGAAATATATTAATATTGTACACTTTGGTAGTAGCCCCACCGCACCAGCCAACCACCAAATAGCCATGTCCCCATCTTCGCTTTCTCCTCTCCCTCTTCAACCAACGCGACACTGTTTCCCTTTGTGACCGCATTGGGACGACCATGTCATCCAGAATGGCCATAAGAGTGGTCCATCTTCAGTTTCATCCTGCAATTACCATCGATAGTTACAATACGTAAGGCCAATCGGGAACGACTCTGCCAAAAATAAGTCTGAGGAATTTGAACAGAATCATAGAGAATTTTAATAATAAAACAATCTAATACTTAACTATTTTATTAGTATTAAAAACAGGAATCAAATAGAGAATTTTAATACTTAACTATTTATTAGTATTAACAACAGGGAATCAAATAGAGAATTTTAATAATAAAACAATCTAATACATAACTATTTTACTAGTATTAAAAACAGGGAATCAAATAGAGAATTTTAATAATAAAACAATCTAATACTTAACTAGTTTATTAGTATTCAAAACAGGGAATCAAATAGAGAATTTTAATAATAAAACAATCTAATACATAACTATTTTATTAGTATTAACAACAGGGAATCAAACCGAAACAAATATCGGTTCTAATTTCGGTTCCGGTACTTACCAAAACAACTATTTCGGTAAACAGTTCTATATCGGTCTTTTCCTTTCGGTTCCGGTATCAGTACCGGTACAGCAACGTATAAATTTTTCCATTTTAGCTGTATATATTGCTAGTCGCCTTTGTCACCCTTCTTGGTGCTTTCGTCACTAGCGCACTAGACTTTTTTCTAAAGACACACTACTTGGAATTTGATCTTTGATCATAATTGTTTAAGGCATTTTTCAAGGAAGCATTTTTTCGGGAAAGAAACACAAAACACTTCTGGAATTTTATTCCTGGGTGTAAAGTACGTATTCTAATGCGTGAATTGTGTATCATTGACATTTTATAACTTTTATCATTTTGACTTTTCACCAATAGCTATATTGTATAAAGTTTATGTATAAAGCTTTATTTCTGCGGATGTTTCGCATGAAGTGGAAAAGAGCATAAATTTGTTAGTTCTTTGCAAGCGAATTTGAAAGCTCGAGAAAAGTTCACTATCAACAAATCTTTTAATTTAACAAAAAACAATAGAAAAAAAAACAGATTCTTGAATTATACATATAACTACAACAAATAAATGCAGATTGTTTTTGCGATAATAACGGGGTCATCTTGCTTGTGATTGTTGTGGATGATTGATGATTTACTTGAGTCCGCCAGTGACTTCGATGGCAGCGCCATTGACATAGGCGGACTTCTGGGAGGCCAGGAAGGCAATCACCTCGGCAATTTCATCGGGCTGACCAAGACGACCAAGGGGACAGCGTTGCACCACCTGCTGCTTGATCTGGTCGGGCACCACAGCCACCATGGGAGTGTCAATATAGCCGGGAAGGATGCAGTTGACGCGTATACCGAATTTGCCAAACTCCTTGGAGGCCACCTCTGTGAAGGAGATGACGCCAGCTTTGGTGGCAGCATAGTTGGCCTGTCCCATGTTGTTCATGCGTGCCACAATGCTGGACAGATTGACAATGCTGCAGTTGCTCAACTTCTGCTCGATCATTGCCTTGGCAAACTGTTGCGTCACCAAGAACGTTCCCTTCAAGTTCACACTGTAGACGTCGTCGTAGTCGCGTTCGGGCATCTTTAGCAGGTATCCATCCCTGGTAATTCCCGCCGAATTCACAACAATGCTGGGCGCCTGCTGGAACTGAGCCAGGGCTGCCGTAACAGCGCTCTGTACACTCTGCACCGACGAGACGTCAACTTCCAGGGCTGCTGCTCGCTCAGCGCCAAGTTGCTTGGCTGTTTCCTGTGCTGCCGGCAGATTGCGATCCGCGGCAATGACTTTGGCTCCATCTCGTGCCAGTATGCGGCATGTGGCACGTCCAATGCCAGAGCCGGCACCTGTGTATTAGCAAATTGATCTGAGTTCAAAGGTCATACTTGAAAGCTGACATAAACAAAACGCACCTGTTACAAATGCCACTTTGCCAGCCAATATTCCACTTGCCATTCTGACAGCGTGTCTGTATGTGTGTGTGTGTGTGTGTGTGTAGGTGTGTATGTGTGTGTGAGCGCGTGTGCGTGGGAGTGAGTGAGTGTGGGGATCTTAATCTAATCAGTGCCACAGTCCAAACAATTATGATTGCCACCAGAATAAACAACACGCCACCTGCATAGATTTTGATAATTCACCGAACAGTGTGACCAAAGTCAAGCCAGTGAAAATGCCACAACAGCTGATCAGCTATCGTCACACCTAACGTCTATCGTGAATATACCGATATTATAATCATTTATTATTTGGTGTTTGTATTTTTTACAACAGATATAACATGTTATATTTGTATTTTTTTTTTCATTTAAATTTATGCTTACACTGCTACCAAGATCCCTCTGCTAACAGTGTTGGGAATGCGAATTTTTACTGCACAGCCTGAAAGTATGCTTTCGAATATTCACTCATTAAATCGTACAATGGTTTTACACAGCGCAAAAGTCTGCAATACAATTTGAAATATTGCATCGCAAAAGTCTGCAATACAATTCGAAATATCGCAGTTTTACGATAACTCAACATTTTTAGTTTGTTTCAGTTGGTTTTACATTTCTGAACACCAATAACTTTATTATTTAGTTATTAATTTATATTTTTATGCAGGCGCTAAGAGTCACCTATTTATGCAATTAAATTCTAGCTCTTAGAAGCAATCATTCGTATTAATGATTTATGATTATCTACATTTAATTGATTCTATTACTGTTTATGTTTATTTAATATACTAAATTAAATTTGTCTCTACTAAATATAAAAATAAAAAAATTTAAAAAAAGTCTCATTATTTCTCTGTGCTGCCTAAAAGTATGCAATGAAATGTGCATTTGCCTATAATTGAGCGATTACTTTGAGTTTTGTGTAGGCAAATCTTTTCATTTATTTATCAATTAGGTCATTCCAAAGGTATTAGATAGTATAGCCGGGACTGAGGCTGGGACTCGGGCTGCAACTCAGTCGGTGGCTGTAGTTGAATTGTTCCGCTGCGAACGCTGCCGCTGCCGCTGCGAGCAAGTCCAAACTGTCGAAGTAACTTCTTGAGATATCGTTTAGGAATGCGGATCAACTGGCGTCTGATGATGCGCTGAATCTTGTTCCATGGACAACTGCTGCCACGATTATCCTCATCGAATTGATCCGCCACATTCAGCTGTTGCATGAGCTGTTGCAGCTGCTGTTCGCTTAGCTGGCTAAGATCGATCTGTGGAATTTGTTGCTCGGTTTCGTCAGTGGTCAGATTATTGAAGTGCTGCGCAGGCGCAGCGGCTGCGAGACAACGCCACATCCAGCGGCATTTGACTTGGCAGCCACATTCAACAGCAAGATCAGCAACAGCATCCAGTAAAGTGAACAGTTCATCTTGGACTCATATGGCTGACAGACGAATAATGCCCCTTAAATAGTTCAGTTGGCCCAGAGGCGATTTTCTGCCACATCACGATCGATTAAAGAGTATTGCTGTAGGTTGAATAAAAAGTGGGTCAAGTACTATTCGAAAGATTTTATTTTGTATTCTTCTGTTTGCTCAATTAAAAGAGTGAGGCTTCAATTTAAGATTAGGTACAATAAATTAGAAAAAAAAAAAAATGTGTTCTGTTGATCGTTGATCTCTGTGGAGTGGGTGAATTTTGGATGTGATTTTCCCCTCTCTCTCGCTGTCTATATTTGTCGTTTAGACAAATGGGATGCGTGGACGCTTGTTCTTGTTCTTGTTCTTGCCTTTGCCCTTGTTCTTTTTGTTCTTGTTCTTGCCACCGCGACGACGATTGTTGAATCTCTTGTTATTGTTCTGGACACGCTTCCTAATCACACGACGCTTGTTGGGCCGGCTCTTGGTGTTGAGCATGACCTTCTGTCCATTCTTGAAATAGCGACGATAACGTGGTGGAATACGCACACTGATCACCTGCGACTGACCACGACGTCCTCCCTTGCGACGCAAATTGATGTGATTGTTCTGGCTGGCCTTGCTCTCGTCCGCTTGATCACCATCGGTGAATACCTCATATTCCTGGGCGCCGGCAGCGAGTGCCGCCTGCATGGCCTGCTCATCGAGTAGCTCAGCGTTAGCTGCCATGGCAACGCCACCGGCTGGCTGCATTTGCTCCTCGTCTTCATCATCGGCCATCTGATTGTCCTCCTGCTCATTATTATATACACGGCCTGTGGGGGTAGTGGGGGAACTGGGGTAGTGGCGGAAGTCGCTGACGCTGGTGTATTAGTCACTGTTCCAGTTGCCGATGGTATGGTACCAGTTGAGGTTACTGTAGTTACGGATGGGGTGGTTGCTGCAGTGGTGGTGCCAGGACTCGTTATAATAATAGGTATCACCGGCTGGTTGTTGCTACCAAACATGTTCTTGAACGTGAGGAACTTCTTCAAAAACAGACGTCCACTGGAAGCATCTTTGTTGCCATTCGCTCCGACACCGACACCGCCACCTGATCCAGCAACTGGCACCTGCTCGGCATTCTGATCCAGGGCTGCAGCTACAACGGCATCATTGGACCTAGCTAGGACAGGTTCATTGATGTAGGAGCTGCGACGTGCCTTCAGCATGTGGGAGGGCCTCTCGGCCAGCGACACGCAGACGAGGCTGATGAGCAGCACTACCAAGGATACTTGACACTTCATCCTTAATTCTTTTCGTGCCAGCTAGCGAAACTACTCGGTGGAGAACTTTTCGGTTAATGGCTCAGCTGGAGGTGAGTGAAATTGGTTAGTCCAAGTCGTCGTTGTGCTCGCACTGATTGGTAATCAATGTTTGATACATTATCGTGCAAATTGTAAGCCTTTTATACCCGCACTTGCTTCAAGACTCAACATCGACATATGCAAATGGCCAACAAAAAAAAATTGGTCACTTCACAGTACCGCAATTCCATTCTAACTGTAAATGGCATAGGGAACAAGTCTATGTACATATTCATCTATGTACAATAATTCACAATTGAATTCAATTCAATTTTTAGACCCTGCAGAAGAATAAATAAATAAAAGCGCTCCGAGGCGAAAACGTTCTTCACCGTCATCTTTGTCCGCCTCTCGTTCTGCTTATCATCGTTTGGGCCAAGTCAAATCCCAGTTCAGTCAACCGTTCAACCGTTCAACCATTCAATCTCTCAATCGTTCAAATATTGAGCTTTCTAAGTACGCATGTTTCACGCACTTGGCCATGATACGGCCCCCTCTTCATCTCACCTCTTATAACTATTCACGGATGTCATCATAGCCCTCATTGTTAAGAGCGAACTCAAATTCGCGCATTCAGCTCCAACACTGGGATGCCAGATGTTGCCAGTTGTTGCCAGTTACTTTGGTAAACAAGTGAAAACCCCTTCAGTTGCCAGGGCATTGAAATTGAGTTTCTACTCGCAATTAGACGAGCGGGTCAAAGGTGACCTACTTGGAATGGGGTCTTCTATTGCTCCAATTGGCAAGTCCAATGCAGTGTTGCCAGACCTTCACAGTAAAAGTAGTATTGGTCGCATTCACCAGGCAGGTTTGCTCTCTGATCATTTTTGTGATACCTATAATCTGATAATATAATACCAAATTTTGTGTATCATGATACCTGAGCATGTACCGTCAGATTTTCTTATCGAAATTCATGAAATGTTTATAGATAGCTTTCTTTGTTATCAATGTACAACAGCAGCAGCAGTTTTGCAATTACAAAAAATTTATTTTAATTTATTACATAGTTTTAATTTAATTTCCTATCTGCGCTGTTCATAGCTTTTATAATCGATAATTCGATTATCAGGAGTTGGCAGTAAAATGTATCAAAGCGTTCACCAGGAAGTATCAGTAGCATAAAGTTTTTGTGATCCTTGATCAGGGAAAATGTTTTCTGGCGAATGCGACCAATGATTTGAAAAAAATATAGAAATAAAAATAAATCTGCTTACAAATACGCGTAGGCTATATTTAAATAGTCCCAAAAAAAAATTAAAATTCTTGCAATATTTTTATTTAATTATGTCAATTTTAAAATACGGATGCAGTTTTAGTAACAACATAGTCATCAGACTTTTTTGTTCCACTTAAAATTAAATTTAAGTAGCTAAAAGCCATTCATAGTTATGTCTACATGTATCATATGTGTGGAATATAAATTTGTGTCTGGTATGCATTGGTGGAGCTGAAGTACTCTCTTGTTTAATCTGATATCACTCAACAAAACCAATTCTTAAACTCCGGGGATTCAGCCAAATTGTAATTTAAATTGTAATTTTTCTTCAACCTTTTTCTTGTCAAGGTTTCCGTTAAAAGAGACAAAGGTGATGCAAAGACATCTTCAAAAGCATCTAAAGTATCTAAAGTGGTTCCGATATCTTTTGAGCGTTGAAAATAATAGAACAGATCGGAACCTAAAATAAAATTGACTGACTAAAGTGGTTAGTTGGCAACACTGGTCCGATTCCCAACCCACTAGCTCACCCTGCTTACAATTTTATCAAGATTAAAGAAACTGATCGTCCAAATTCAAGAGGATCCTAAGAGGTTTTTTTTTGCTGTGAGAGGGACATCAAAAATGATAAAATTATATTTAAATAAAGAGTAAAATAGTACTTGGTTTAACAGACATTTTGTTAATCCAAAAATATTCAAAGAGCACTTTCTTTTAAAAGAGGCGTACAGAAAGCTTATCAGAATTTGTCAAGTGATTCCTTAAGAGATCTGCTCCTTAGAGTTAGCTTTGAGGAGAAAGCAGTAAAGTATTTCATTGGGTAATGACAATGGAAAGTATTCTCAAAAGACTCAAAAAATTGCATTAGTTATACTCGATTTATTTGTGAAAAGCGATGTTCGACAGTTGTTCTGAAAAGAATTGGAGCTACATTCGTTTAGTTGAGAAGACGGTTGCTCTGGTTCCTCTGGTTGCGACGACGGTTGATGGCACGACGAGTGTTGCGGTTCCTCATGGCCATGCGACGGCGTTGGCTCTGGTTACGGAGACTCTGCTTGCGACGAGCAAGTCGGGCACGACGCATGTTCTGCTTATTGCGGCGACGGAGCCTTTGGATGCGTTGACGAAGCTGCTTGTTCTCCTCCTCCTGGCGACGGAGCTCATAGTCGAGCTGGCGAGCGCTGTGTGACACCTGTCCGTTGGGACGGCCGTGGGCACGACGAGTGGGGCTGGAGCCCTCGTAGACACTCAGTTCGTCATCGTCATCATGGATCGGCTCATCAATATTGAAGTCCTCATCATCGTTGTCCAGCTCATCCGCGGATTCTTCGTCATCGACATCAGCTTTATAGGCACGTGACGCTGGTTCAGATGTGTCTGATGACGAATATGGTGTTGAGGTCACGACTACGGTTCCCTCGAGCTCGGACGGTGAGGGACTATACGTCATTGTGCTAGTGACGTCGTTTTGACAGCCTTTGAACAGACTCGTAAGACTTTTCCCCTCGGCATTAACCGCATTCTCTTTTTTCTTAAACACCCTGTATCTTTGGTGCGATGCATCGCCGTCTTCGCTGCGTCCAACTGTAATACGAATGGTATTCGTTGATAAGGATCAACAATCTGATTGTATGAATTTTGGAACTCACCTGCAGATTCGGCCAAAACTGCTGCCGATAGCAAGAGCACTGCACAAACCAGGAATCTCATGATAATCACGTAATCTCAATATGTGTCTTCCAACAATCGAATGAATTGATATGGCTTTAGTTATCCTTTGGCTTCAAGTGCTGACAATGCTGCTTGCCTGAGGGAATACCGCTGGTTGACTGTGCCATTGCCAACAGATGGACAAGGTTATATACCCGAAGAAACGCTCCAGTTGCCAGTCCATATCAACAACAACTAATCCAATACCGTTGCTAATAATTCTCATTATCATTTTTTGCCACAGCAAATTTGCAAATTTTCGCATAAATTTTTGGCGACAAAGTTTTAGCCACAAAGCCAGAGTCAACTATCATCAGCCTTTCCCCCTCCCTCATTCTAGCTTTGTGATGTTTGCGAATGAACCAGATTGACCTAGCGACAAAGTTCGCAGCTAAGATCACAACATCCACTATTCAACCGAGTATCATCGGCAATATATCACTGAACTGTTCGATTCTCTTCATCAAATTTGCGACTATTTTCAAATACTTTATTAACATTTTCATTTTTTAATGGGCTTCTCGAAGGTGAAACTGATTGCGCTTTATATATAATATCAGGCTTTCATTACTTTAACTTATTATTTTTTAATATTATTTAAATTGTGAGCTTAGCTGAAGAAAAACAGTTAATTATTTGGAGAAGTCTTCCTAATCCTGACAAACCAAAAAGAAGCATTATTAAAATCAAATATTTTTATAAATAAAAACGTGTATATCAATTAAGTTAATTATTTGGAGAAGTCTTCATAATCCTGACAAACCAAAAAGAAGCATTAATAAAAATCAAATATTTTTATAAATATCAATTTTGTTAAATTATAATTGAGTTATAATTTTAAAAGTTAAGGAATATTTGTCTTTTGACATATACTAATTATTATGAAATCCTTATATAATCTGAATTGATAATAAATTTATTGGCAAAATAACTTTGAAACTTAAAAAAAATGTTTAATTCGAGAAAATAAATCAAAAAAATTAAACGAGGTAAATCTAGGTGAGCAATTTTAGACCCAAAATATCTGATATCCATTTTAGACGAACAAAATTAGTTTAATCTAAAATTTTAAATAAAAATATAAATTAATATAAAAAAACGAAAATTGGCATTGTGCACTGTGAGTAAAAGTGATCTTCTTTGTACATAAAAATAACTTTTGCGCAGTGCCAATTTTCGTTTTTTTATATTAATTTATATTTTATTTAAAATTTTTAGATTAAACTGAATTTTGTTCGTCACAAAATTGATATCAGATATTTTGGGTCTAGAAATTGCTTCACTAGACTTTACCTCGTTTAGAGGTTTTTTTGTGGATATCAGAAATTTTTGCAATTGCTTTTGCTTTTGACATTGTAACTTTATCATTAATGCAGGCAAATAGTAAAATATAAAAATTTAGTTGTTGAACGTATTTCATATTTAAAGAATTTTTTTCTTTAATTATAAAGAAAAACTAGGGGGCCCAGCCCCCTGCTCGCTTTGCTCGCGTTGCTACAGCCGAGCATACTATACTGTCGGAGACCTCGTACTTACTATGAAAAAAAAAGTTTTTCATACTAAGACTTGGATTTCACCCGATCGGTCCTATGACAGCTATATGATATAGTGGTTCCGATTAGAACCAACTTTGTTCAGGATATATAAGTCTTAAATAAATGCATATTCTATTAGTTTGGTTACGATATCTAGTAAAACAAAAAAGTTTTTCATACTAAGACTTAATATTGGACCGATCGGTCCTATGACAGCTATATGATATAGTGGTCCGATTTGAACCAACTTTGGTCAGGATATATAAAACCAAGTTAAATGCATATTGTATTAGTTTGGTTAAGATTTCTCATTAAACAAAAAAGTTTTTCATACTAAAACCAAATTTTGACCCGATCGGTCCTATGACAGCTATATGATATAGTGGTCCGATTTGAACCAACTTTAGTCAGAATATATAAAACCAAGTTAAATGCATATTGTATCATTTTGGTTGAGATATCTCATAAAACCAAAAAGTTTTTCGTACTAAAACGTGATTTTCGACCGATGGAAAAATGTATTTATTCACTTAACAGGTAATATCTTCCGAACCCCTCAACCAAAATTTATGTTTCATATACCAAAAAAACGCGAAATTGTACGTATTACAACATATTAAAATTTAACAAAAATCGTTAGAGCCGTTTTGTCAGAAATCGCCAAAATGTAAGCTAAAAACTTTATTTCACCTGTAAAATGTTACCTGAGTACTTTAGAAAAGTTTAAAGGTACGCCTAAAAGCCCTCAAACACACCTTTCTAATGATATATAGAACATATCTGTAGCTTCTATGGTTTGGAAACTGTTGAGGTTTCAATTTTATGGATTTAGCGTTTTCCCGCTAAACTAGCGGGAAATTGACAAAGTCGTAGAACAAACATTTCTAGATTTTGAAAAGGAATCAATCCCCATCATTACATTTAAGCTTCTTTAGCGCTTTGATGCAAACAGACAAACAGACAAACAGACAAACAGACAAACAAACTGACTTTTCATTTCATTTTGAGAAGTCCACTAAAATTTTCAAATTTATTTATCTTTTGAACCAGTTATCGGATTTGGGTGATTGAGGTATCAATCGACGCGTATTTTAATTAGAATTTTTAAAAATAAAAAATTTTACCAAAAGCCCCAACGGCCCCATAAGCTGCAATTATCAAAATTTTTCCCTCCTACTTACACCCCGTATCTTATGACCCAGGTTGGTTAGAAAAGTTTTAGTACGCCATTTTGTAAGTTAGAACTAAACCTGTCGATCGGTATATAACTTGATCTGATCGGACAGTCGTAGCAAATTTTCCAACTTAGCTGTATATATAGTTAGTCGCCTTTCGCACCCTTCGTGCTGCTTTCGTCACTAACGCGAACTGCCGTCCGCAGTGAAAGAAATGTAATAACTACTTTCATAATAATTTCTTTTTTTTATAGAAAGATTATAATTTTTATAGCATTACTTTTATCAATGCCAAACTAAAAGTGGCAAGGGCTTTTGATTAAACTTGTAAGAATAAGCATCTAATAGGATGGTCGATAGTTATTTTTGGAGTAAGTCATACACTGACTTCTTCCAGAACAGATCCAACTCTAAGTCATCTGAATAAATGTAAGCGTGTTTGGATGGTAAGGTCGTTAGCACTTTCGGGCATAGATTTTTCGCCGAAATCTCTTTAAGAACAGCTACTTATCGAAGCTGTGTTACATTCTTAATTGTTCTTAAAGTAAGAGCCACTTCGGCTTTGCTTAAGGAACTTTTCCATCTCTGGATCTGAGTAAATAAAGAAAGAGCTCTCTTGAATCTCTCGCATGTCTTTTTCAATGAAAAAACTCTAGTCCCAACTGCTTTAATAAAACTAATAAAACTATTAAAAAATTGTGGATATTGTTATTTATTAATTGAAGTCTAAATCAATTACATGTTGCTTTTAGAATGTGGAGGAAGGAAGGAACTTTTCCAACTCTGGATCTGAGTAAATAAAGAAAGAGCTCTCTTCGATCTCTCGCATGTCTTTTTCAATGAAAAAACTCTAGTCCCAACTGCTTTAATAGAACTAATAAAACTAATAAAATATTGTGGATATTGTTCTTTATTAATTGAAGTCTAAATCAATTACATGTTGCATTTAGAATGTGGTCATGGTGATCGGGACTTAAACAGGAATTCGGATGACGCGACGGTTGTTGTTCCTGTTCCTGTTCCTGTTGTTGGTCTGGCGGAGACGCTGCATCAGACGCATGTTGCGACGAAGGTTGCGACGACGTTGCTGCTGCTGCTGCTGACGCTGGCGGCGACGCTGCTGCTGCTTGCGACGACGGCGCTG
The DNA here is from genome assembly GCF_004354385.1 of Drosophila innubila. Lineage (NCBI taxonomy): Eukaryota > Metazoa > Arthropoda > Insecta > Diptera > Drosophilidae > Drosophila > Drosophila innubila. The sequence continues at coordinate 15,145,013 of NC_047626.1, forward strand.
ATTGTTTTGTTGCTGACGACGACGCTGCATCTGTTGTTGGCGTCTGAACTGACGGCGCTGGCGGGCAAGTTCGTCCTCCTGACTGCGTTTGGCAATGGCACCGATGTCGTTGCTGTCATCATCATCATCATCATGATCATCCAAACGGTATTGATCGTTCAGCTGAAAGTCCAGCTCCTCGTCATCATCTTCTTCATCAAAATCGTTGCTGGCGCGAGCGGCAGGAGTAACTGTGGTTGTAGGCGAAGCTGTAGGCGAAGTTGTCACAACGAAAGATCCGGTGGTTGTAGTTGGATCTTCGGTTATGCTGGTTATGGTTGTGGGTTCGGTTGTGGGCGGAGAGTTGCTACCGTTGCCAAATGCGTTAAGAATCGCAGCCAGCTTCGATGGACTAATGCGACCTTCTGCCGGCAGCTCGAGATCCTCCTGATGATGACGTCTAAACACCTGGTTTGGTCCACGTTTCGCCTGCTGGGGCTTGGCTGTCAATGGAATACGTAATGCGAATATGTAATAAGTCTGAAGAGGATGATATATGATTGAAATGTTCTCTCCTTACCGTTGACCTGCAGCGCAACAGCTGCCAGGCAGGTTACAATGAGAAAACCCTTAAGCATATACATGTCCTTGGCTGTAGAAATATCTTTAGATATCTGCGAATATCTCTTTTGGATGCGGATCGCTGCTTGACTGACTTACAACGTTACAGACTGGCATATTTATATGCCAGAGCCACTTACAAGTGGCCCTGTAACATTTGGCTAATTAGTAGGCCTAAAAGTCTGTGTTACATTGCCAAAAAAAGAGCAACAAAATATTAGAGCAAAGCAGAGGCTTAACCATACCAAAGATATCGATGTTTTTGTCCGCTTCTTGAGACGTTAGCTCACTGTAAGCCATTTAGCATATTCCCATAAATAATCAACGTTGACCCGGTGCGACAACCTGCGTAACCTCCACGCGGGTTCCCCTCTCACCTCTTCTCTATCCCGTTTTCCATATGCGATCCGAGATATTTGCATAGCTGTATCTGCGAAATCAATCGATGTGTGTATTAGCATATTCATATATCTGCTCCATTGGTATTGTTCTAGTCAACCGTAGAATTCGAGCTAGAACAAAAGTCGCTTCATCTAAGGGCGAAAGTGTATGTCATGTCAATCAACCGAAAGACCGATAGACCGAAAGATCAGCAATTGTGAAATTCAATTGAATATCATTAGAATGCACATTGTCCCACAACTCGATCCAAAAATGAAAGATAACCATCGTCTATTTAAAGGATTATCCAAAGAAATGAATTGAAACGAACGAAGCTCTAGAAAAAAGAAGTAGGAGGATGTGATCTGATGATTACCAAGTAATTCAAAGTACTGATCTCTTTTTATGTGGGTTCTAAACTTGGTTAACGTTGGTACTTTTATTCTTTGTAAATATCTTGTTTTGATGCTTCTATTTCATATTAAATCTCATTCGTCTGCCTTAGAAGTTACATTGTCTGCTTAATAGCTTAAAGGACGAAATAAGTTACTCTGGCTTCTGCTTGATTCCAGTCAAAAGTAATCAAATTGAATACAACCTTAAAAGAATTAAAAACAAATTAGTGAAAATTTAAGTGATTATAGAATTATTAATTTAAACGGAAACCAATTTTACATACATATTTATATATTATACAAATATAATCAGAATCACTAATTGAAATTCCCTGCATGATCAATTTGAGATTGCTTTACATGTTGTTATTGTAAAATAAATAAATCACATTTTAAGCATAGACATGAATCATATTCGAATCTTTTTTAAAAAGGAAGATAATTATTAAGCCCGTCTGACAAAGAAGTCCATTAAGAACGTATTTTCTTAATTTTTGATGCAATATTCTATCATAATGCATTATTATTAATTGTTATTATTAGGTGTATAACGTATTCAAAAGAGCCGGTAACAGAAGCATACAACAGAAACAAACAAAATATAGCTTATAATTGAGGATTTCCTCCAAAAATTCGACTTACAGAAGGCGTGTACCAATATATATATATATACACTGACATAATATATATATATATATATATATATATACAAGACCAACCAAAAAAATATAAATAAATGAAAATTTAATAATAAAAAAAATTCTATGAAAAATAATTTTTATTTATTTTATATTTTAATTTTAATTTTAAGAACATTTATTCTTAAAATAAGAGCTTGGTCTTATTTGAAATGTTCTTAAAATCAAGGTGTGTTCTCTTAATTTAAGAAATTTTTGTTCTCAAAGCATTTTTTAGACCTAAATCTTGATTTTAGAACATTTTTTTTATCAGTGTATATATGTTCGAGCTATGGATCGGTGCTACTTTTGGAAGTTCGAGTTAAGGAAACAGAATTGTATGTAATTCGCTAAGTAAACGATTTAGTTTGAGTTAGAGAGAATTTGAGTTCTGAAAGTTTGTGTTATGGAAGTTTGACTATTTCTATATATGCTGATGTTCATCAAGAAAATATATACCTTAAAAGGTCAAAAGTGCCTTTGATTTTCAATTCATAGTCCAACGTCTACAATGTACTATTGTTTCACGAGTAACGTGTATAAAAAGTAAGTACAGGTTTATGAGGGATCCTATAAAAGTACGAAAGGCAAGGTATAATACTAAAAGGAGTAAAGAGTTACAAACTTACCTGGAATGCAATTGTATAATAGTCAAATTCCATAGTAAGAGTTAAGCATTGGCATAATGGCTTAGATTTATCAGAGCTATCACTGCGGACGGCAGTTCGCGTTAGTGACGAAAGCAGCACGATGGGTGCGAAAGGCGACTAACTATATATACAGCTAAATTGGAAAATTTGCTGCGACTGTCCGATCAGATAGAGTTATATACCGATCGAAAGGTTTAGGCCAATTTTTGCTTTTTTTTTTTTCATTTATATTTTTATTTTAAAGTTTTAGATTAAACTCAATTTTGTTCGTCACAAAATTTTATATCAGAAATTTTGGGGCTAGAAATTGCTTTCGTCACTAGACTTTTACCTCGTGTAGAGGTTTTTTTTGTGGGGTCAACGAACTTCATAAGGATACGAGCTTAGTCGCATGAACTTTTGACTTGTGTAAAGGATTCGTAGATGAAAGAGAGGAGAAAGGCTGGGAAATTAAAATACTGGTCTTCAGGGCGACAGTTTGCTTAATTTTCCCTGTAAAACAATTCCTAGTTTTGTCTTAGTTATAGAGGAAGAAGACTGAAATTCAGTTGAAAAAATTAATTTATTTTAGAGGCTTTTTGGAGCCGTTGCATTTGCTCAATACGTGTACATGGGATTCAAATGGATCAGATCGGTCAGATCAGTCGGGCTTACAATTGGGCGACGGCCAGACGTCCCAGGCTACGGCCACGTCCACGACGACGACGGAGCAACTGACGGAGGAGACGGCGCTGATTCATGCGCTGACGGCGACGCTGACTCTGGGACTTGACGCGACGGCGACGCTGGAGATTGTTGCGACGACGACGCTGCTGTTGGCTCTTGCTGCGATTCTTGTTGCGACGATTGCGTTTGGCCACCTGGCGACGATGCTGCTGCCGGATGCGTTGGATGCGCTGCGAATTGCGACGCTGCGAGATGCGCTGACGACGCAGCAATTCCCGGACTTGCTGATTGTGCTCCCTTTGCAGGCGATTCATGCGACGGCGATTGCGCTCCTCCAGCTGGAACTGACGCCACTGCTGTTCGGTTGGACGACGCACCAGGCTTTGGATAAGCTTATCGTTGACTGCAACTGCGGCAGCTGGCTTGGCTGCAGAGGCAACACTGCCGCCAGCAGCGACCATATAATAGGCATCGGCATCATCATCATCGCTTTCAATCTCATTGTCGTCATCGACGGAGGACTGCTGCTCATTGTCGTCATCATCATCCTCGGCATCATCATCATAGGCACGCGCATTGTAGACCTGCTCCTCATCATCCGCCTCAGCAAATTCAACGTCATCATCGAAGCTTCTGCCAGTGGAAGTGGCTGTTGGTGTTGTTGGTGTGGTGTCTGTTATTGGTTCAGACGTCGAAGTGCCGGAGGTTGTGGTGGTTGGAGGAGTGCTTGGGGAGATTGGTAATATGGTTGTTGGCGGCAAGGTGGTAGTTGTCGTGGTGGTCTTCAGCGCGTTCAGCTTGTTTATCATCGATGAGGTGAATCGACCCTCGGGATAGACATTCTCGCCACGGCCCACGGAGCGTAGACCCTTTCCGTTGGCTGCAAACGATGCAGATGGAGATTCAGATTCAGATTGTTAACCAATTGTCAAACATTGCTCTCAACTGTGAACTTACCCAAGGCTTCTGGTGGTGAGAGCAAAGCGCATAGCGCAAGCGCCAATATCAACTGTGGCAGACACTGCATTCTGTGGCTAACTGTGGCTCCTTATCAAAAATGGATAACGACTGGGATCTGCGATCTGGGATCTGGTATCTGGGCACTTGTTGGCTCTGAGCTTGCACTCGCCACTGACTGACAACAGTTGGGAGCACACAGATTTTATAGCCAAGAACATCAACATCAGAACGCTTGATGGATTACTGTCACTCAGTTGACCCTACGCCCAACCCCCCCCCTTCCTCACTTGCCACACGCTATTCCTATTCGCCACATTCACCTAATACACTTCGCTCCATGGTGCGATTAATCTCGCCAGTGCCTCGGGCAGGTCAAAGTGAAGAGGCCATTGGCTGTTGCCATTTTTGGTCTTAAGTCTTAAGTATTATGCTAATGCCAAATTACAGAACATGCAAGAGCTTTGGCTACAACTCTTTAGACTAACCTCTATTATTCCCTCTTCGTCTATGACTATCTCTTACTCTTTCACTGGCTGTCAGTCATATTATTGCCTCTTATGATTGATTGTATCTTATATATTAACTGTGCCAAAATACGAACTTCATCTTCAACTTCAACTCTGTATTGATTGAGCCCTGAGAACACAAGTTTTCTAGTCTTTTTTATTTTTACCACATGCTGCTTTACTCCGTTTCAGTTTCTCTTTCTCTGCTTTATTGCATTAAAATCAAGTTACTTATTAAAAGTAATTCGAATATCAGTTAACCAAATGAATAACTGATGTCTAATAGTCTAATCATCTTATCGATAGTGACCAAATTGCTTAAAATCTAAGCACTATTTTCTTCTTTTGAGAAATCCCAACCATTGATTGAGTATTGTCTTACACATCTTTACCAAATTACACCAACATTAGACTACTATTTAAATCATATAGCTGTTTGATTTTAATTATTATTATTGTTTTTTTTTGCTATTACTGACACCTGCGATAATATCAATATTGTCATTCCCAAATTAGCTAAAATAACAACACAGTGAACCAAATTATGATTGGCTTTAGACGGGTTAAATTTTAGTAAGCAAATTTAGTTATTGTATATATATTGTATATATATTATTATTATATATTATGTTTTTGAATAATATTTGGTGTACAAATATTTCAGAATGAGAATAGTTAGTACAAAAAATTACTTTAGCGATAGCTAGTTGTATGTTATCCATCTATTTGTAAAGATTTAAATAGAGGCAGATCCGAATTATGTCGAGCTTTAATGGAGTCAACTGCCTGTAGTTGATTATAATGCTTAAATAAAGATCTCAAATGTAATCACCTAAAAAAACAAAAGTCTTCTAGAGTGCATTGTCTATGATATTAATATTATATTGTTTTAATTGGAATACCTATGAATCTGCATTTTCATGGAAGACTTTTAATCGTAAAAAGGTATGCAATATTTCTTTCTCATTTAAAAGTTAAATATTAAAATACAATTGAGTTTAACATACTTGTATTAATTTTAATAATCAGTTAGCTTACAACTATATTTTACTATTTTTAAATAATAAAATGCAATATTTGTGTGATTAAAATCCTTACACTTTCTTCAAAATATTGTAGTAAACAGTATATTATTAATAATATACATTTCGAATCCAGTTTGTCTAAAACAAATGCTCACATAAGATACTTTAAGATCAGTTTCTTGCTGTCCAAATTATTCAGCTTGATAATGTACTTAATTATAGAACTATTTAAAAATGCAAACTCCTCAATAAAGAATTTAATAACAATTCTTTTCACAAGAAACTGTTCCCATTAAAATAAAATAAAATAAAATAAAGCATAAACTGGAAATTATAATCTGTTGGGCAGTTATTGATTTGCTCACATTAGTCGTGATCGGAGTAGCCCATTAAAAAAACGTAATGTCATTTATTTATTTTGAGTTCGCAAAGGTCGAGAACAAAAGCCAAAAACTAAATGAATTTTTGTTTTGGTCACTCACATTGCGCATACGCAGCGTGGCCGCCTGTTTGGTCGTTATTTAGGTCAAACTGCTCAACACAACTCTCTGTGTCTAAGCAAAAAAAATTTAAGAAAACCAGTTGGTCATTTGGCAGAATGAGCGGGAAAAGGAAGCTGAAAAACTTGATAATATCTTAATGAATAACATTCTATTTTAAATTCTTAAACTTCTCAAAAAAAATGTATAAATAAAATAGTCGAAAATTAGATAAGTAATCAGTAAAATCGGCATTAGATTTCAGCAACAAATTAATATTTAATTTAAATTAAAATAAAATGAACTGTAAAGAATAAAAAAAGGGCAAAGCAAATGTATTTCGCAATCACTAGTAAATAATAAATAATTTCAATAAGGAAATTTCAAATATTTTCATATCACATTTATATTTATTTTCGATTCCGTTTCAATTGTCAAATGTTTTTGGGGCTGTTTTTAGCGCTTAACTATAATACTAGCAAAAATGTTCGTTCCCTCGCTCCTGCTGCAGTCGCGACTCAACCCTGGAGCATGATCTGACCTCCGCGGCGACGCTGGACGTTGCCACGCCGACGGCTGCCATTGGGACGCACGACACGCACATTGCGACGTCTGCTGGGGCTGACGCGACGGCGGCGTGGACCGCCGCGAAGGCGACGTTGGGGGGCGGGACGGCCGCCACGACGACGACGCTGGACATTGCGACGTGCGGCGTTTTTGCGGCGACGCACAATGACGCGATTGGCGCGCTCCTCCCCGACAGCCTCATCGCTGGCGGCACGTTCCATGAGCGCGACAACGGCGCCATCGGGAATGGCATCGAGTGCGGCACGTGGCACAAGGAGCGCCGCCTTGCCGGTCTTCTCGTCCACCACGCTCTGGCCCTCGATCTCAACGATGCCATCGGGCACCATGATGGCACCAGCCTGATCCCTGGCCACCATCATCTGTGTGGGCTTTGCATTCTTCAGCAGCGGCTGGCCATTGCCTAAAGGCGAGACGGACTTGCGGGCCATGCCAGATTTGGCCAATACCAAAGGCACATTGTTGTCCTGTTCCTCATTCATGTCGTCAGCATTGATGAACACAAGTTGCCCGTTGCGAGCCAAGCTAAGGCCATGAGGCAAATTATCATTATCAACATCATCATCATCGTCATCATCATCAGCCAAATCATCTTCAGCATCAGCAACATGATGACGCAGTGGCATATCATCAGCATCATCATCATCATCATCATCGCCAGTGTTGTCATCGTCATCATCATCACTCTGCATGTCATCTTCAGGCTGCTCGACAATCTCATAACCTTGCACCACGGCGCCAGCATTGGCGCGTCCTCGTGGCACGCTCAAAAACAGATACGGATGTTGCAACTGTTGCAACTGTCGCTGCTGTTGACGCAACTGTCGCTGCTCTGCAGCCAGAGAATGACGATAATTCGATAATTATATAAGCATAATCTAAGTAACTGCGAGCAGTTCACATTTGTATCTTTTACTTACCCGGCACAGCCATGGCCAAGGCCATAAGGCAGCTGAGCACAAATAAAGCGCTTAGCTTGGACATTGTCGGGGATCCTTTAGAGTTCGATTGTACTTAATTGTAAGCAAAGTTACACAGAACTGTACAGATTCAATCGATGCTGCTAGGTTTTTATGCAAAAAGTTCGACTTCGACTGCGACTCGAGGCGAGACGAGACAAGGCAAAAGACAAACAAACAAACAAATAAATAAAGAAGAAATGGCAGAATTGTCTGCGAAATCTAAAGACTAAAGAATCATTCTAGAGATCAATGCCGTTGAAGCCCAGAAGAGAGACACAACAAGAGATAGCTTTCGAGATTGACATAATTACGCCCATAGAATGTTGGCAACGGCATTCGGCATTCGACAAACGGCATCCATTTCCAATCACGAGTCGGCATAAATTCAAGTGCCGAAAAGATGGTCAAATGGAAGAGGGTCAGTGACCGCCACAGAAGCAGGAAGAACAAAAGCAGCAAACGAAACAAACAAGTTCAAATTGAGCAGAACAGTGCCAAAAAAAATCATAAAGAGAGATCCCATCGACCCTATCAGAATACGAACCCACGGGCAACCTCGTCACGCTAATGACAAAAGAATCAAAGAACTATCCGTGTAACCAAGTTCCAACTCCCAAGTCTCAAATCCCGATTGCCCAACTGCCTTATCGTTTAGACCCCGACTGCCAAGTCAGAGTGAGCGCCAGCCAGCGACGCATGGCAACTGTTTAGGCCACGGCCCGATCGCTTGGTCATATACTCAAGTGTGGCCCTTGAGCGGGCTACGATCTTGGCCGGTTTTGGAGTGTTTCGCACGCTGCTCGTGACTTTTCGAACTCTTTAATAACCGCAGACAACACCTATGCTATGCCTATGCCTATGCTAGCAGGTCGAAGGTGTGTGCGAATGGCAAATACCCTGCAAACAGCTGCAAATTATCGATAGCACTATGAATAATATCGATAGTCTACGCATCAATGCAATGATTTATGTTTTCTTTTTTCATTTAGAATTTATATATTAAATTGAATAAATTTATATCGTGAGTCACAAATATCAGTCACTAGATATCAGAATTACTGAGCATGGAAAGACTTTCGACCTCAAACTTTTGCATAGAAAAATTGGTTTTTTTGGTAAAGTACAATACTTTTTGTAATGACCTACTTCTGATATTATATTAATCGATTATTTTTTTTTTTTAAAAGATATTTAAAGCAATTTAACTAATATATCTACTTTCGATAGGCCCGATTTCAGTTTCCATAGCCATTTATATTCATGCTATAGAATAACTAGATAACTTTTACAACATATTTCCTCAGTTTTTCATTTATTATTAAAGATTTTTTACAACTTTTCTTTATAGAATTTGCCTCTACCCTTTACTGACTTTTAACAGGGTATTTAAGATCAACAGCAAAAGCAACAAGTTGGAATTTGCTTGAATTCTGCGTATCTTGACTCGTCTGCCTTTTGATATACTATACAGGGCTGATGGATAGGAAGACACAAATCACAGCCATCTGGGATCAAAAATATGTGAACTTTGAAAGTATGCCATGTGAAGAGTTCTTTAAATAACTATATTGTAGACCAGTCTTCCCTTTGAGAAGAAAATGATATATGACTCCATAATTCGATAGCTGAATATGTGCAGACGAATAAAAGATTTCACAAACAATGTTTAAAAATAAACACGTACTTTATAATTCCATGTGGATTCAGAATTAATAATATTTTTCGCCGCAAAATGTTTATAAATAAACATTTGATTTGTGGAAACAGACCTTCCTAGAAACTAGGTAGAAAATACTCAACATGATCCTTTCTGTACTTTATGTAGAAGTTTCAGCCGAGAGTTAGGATTGGAAAAGATAAGCGACTCGTGAATCATTTCTTATCTAACAAGACTATATCATATAGCTCCCATAGAGATGATCTGTCAACAATTCATCTAGACACTCATCGCAGTTTAGGTCTTAGTATGAAAAAAATTTTTGTTTTTTGAGATATCTTATCCAAACTAACTTACAAAACTCAAAGTATGTCACTCAAAACTGGAAATAATATTGCTCTAGTATATATTATCTAGCTATTTGAGCTAAAATAAACAACTAAAGTATTGTAAATGTTGTTGCAAAAGAAGTCGGTTTTCATACCGTCTATTTGAGCAGATATAATTCAATTAAACATCCATTATAATGGATAATAATTATTAGTTATGGTGGAATAGCACAGAAATATTATTTATAACAGAGGGAGAACTTTATATCCAACTTTGTAGTAATTGAAGAGAAAGTATATACATCCACATTATAATTTATTATTTTTATTAAGATTTATTGAATTTTCTGCTGATTGTAGAGATCTTCTATCAACCCAGTTTCTGGAATTTATTTAAAATAATATAATTGATGTAGTTTATTCCCTATTCAAAAAGGGCAATGTTTAATTATTAAAATAAATTAAATCATAGTTATATGTTATTGTAGTTCGACTTTATTGTTTTTAATCTTAATGTACATAACTAAGGCTGAAAGCTTCAACTTTCTTTTTTACTTTCTTTTTATGTTTCTTTTTATCTTTGGTCATATGATAAAAGGAGGTCTGTTATCGCATCAATGGAATCTCTTTGTGTATTATGTCGTCCACCTCCTCGTCGATCGGTTCCAGAAGATCGCGTGCAAAGTTCTTGAGCTCAGGGATGCACACACTGATGGTTGCGATAAAGGTGAAACACTTTAAGATACGAATGTACAATTCTGACCAGTTGCGACGAACGAATCCCTTGTTGTAGCCGAACAGCTGTGAGGTCATTAATGCCACATAGCTTGTGAGGCTGCAAATACGATGCACGAGTTGCAACACGATGGCATGCCTCTTGCCCAGATCTTCCAGCAGCATCCAAAAACCAGTGCAGATGCTGGCCAAGATGAAAAAGCATCCAATCGAACCAAAAATGCTATGCTTACTGCGAAAATGATTTGCAGATTGCAGCTGCTTATGCCTTATCTCAATGCCAACGCCCATCGCTCCCAGGCTAAAGGTCATTAGGCCAAAGGCCATGTGCAACATGTGGTGCGACAGGAGGAGCGCTTCACTCATGCAAAAGACCAGGGCCACCGTGGCGTAGAAAGCATGCTCCGCTGTCCTCGCCAGTTTCAGCAGCAGACACTTCTGGGAGATGATCACCGTGATGCCAACTACCAGAATATGCGATATGGCTTTGCATACATTATCGTATAACCCCTCCGACACTTCGGGCCAGGTGAACCCTTCGATGGAGTCTCCCGTTGCATTCACAACAATATCGCCATCTTCCGTCTCTTCCGACAATGTCAGTTGTCTGATTCTGTAGTACATTAATCGAATGTCTATTTAATAAATATATAAACTAAACTCTACCTTGATTTTAAATGACGCTTTCTAAATTAGAGAACTAAAGCAATGCAAAGATGTTTCTTAACTTGCTGAATAGCTGAATAATTTTGGGAAATTCTAGAAGATACAATTGGTTACACTAAACATTGTCAACGTGGATTAATCTCAAAGTTATATACATAACTTTAACTTGACCTAATAGAATAAGCCTTGCTATGATAGAACAAACAGCTGCGTTGACTTATGTGTTGCTAGTTGTACAGGATATCTTCTAGTTGTAATCCATAATGCACCTAACGAATTCTTAATAATCATATGTGATAATAATCTTGATCAAAGAAACAGAATAGTCTGTGGTAAATTTTCTTTTTCACGTCACATTTCTTAATTTTCTTTTCATCAAAAAATGTATATTTGTCACATGAAACTCATATTTAGTTTCCATATAAATCTCTTAATAGCCTTTTAACAAAGGCTGCCAAATATTCCTTTAGAAGTGCTATACAATTTACTGAAAAAAACTCTCTACATAAATTAATTTCGACCAATTGTTCCTGTGGCAGCTATATGATATATTGAACCGAATTAAATTAAATTTGGTCAGAATGTACAAAACCAACTCAAAGACATATTCTAACAGTTTGGTTAAAATATCTCAAAAAACAAATACTTTTTCATACTAAAATTCCTATTTTGACCGATCGGTCGTATGACAGCTATATGATATAGTTGACCGATTTGATGGACAAAATTAAGTAAAACGCATATTATATTAGTTTGGTTAAGATTTCTTAAAAAAGAACAAACTTTTTCATACTGAAACTTAATTTTTGATTGAGCGGCTCTATAGCAGCTATATGATATACTGGACCGATTTGAACGAAATTTGGTCAGGAAGTCTAATACCAGCCCAAATGTATATTTTATCAGTTTGGTTGAGATATCTCAACAAACACAAAACTTTTTCATACTAAAACTTCATTTTCGATGTATCGTTTCTATGGCAGCTATATGATATAGTGGTCCGATCCAAAAGTGAAAACAAAATTGATCTGCGTACGGTATCCAGAAATCTACATACCAAGTTTTAAGTGTCTAGCTCTTATGGTTTCTGAGGTCGACGCGTTCAAGCAGACGGACGGACGGACAGACGGACAGACAGACGGACAGACGGACAATCGACTCGGCTGTTGATCCTGATCAAGAATATGTACACCTTCTGCCTGTTACATACATTCTGCACCAACACATTATTTTTTGACCATTTTCAATGGGCTCAGGGTATAAAAATGGGAATTAAGAAAGCAAAAAGTATGTTTAAGTATGTGCATATTTAATATGTGGAATCATTTAAGAAATCACAATTTCTGCATTACCTTCCAAAGGTGGGGGGCCAGATATCAGTAAAGTCGGTTGACAGTAACGAAATCCGCATAACAACAGAGAGTCTGCCCTCCCAAAAAAATGCTAAAGAAAACTACGAAAAATTTCTAAAAGAAATTAGCATAAAAATGTGCCGCAGCTGCGGCTGTTCCTCTCTTTCTTGGGGGCAGGGGGCAGGGGACGGAGGACAAAAGTTCAACGGTGTCAAATGTCAAAACGAGCAGCAAAACACATGCCGTGAATGGTAATAAGAATAGATAGAAATGGTCAAGCAAAAGACCATTTTGAAAGCTGAAGCGAGTCCGATCCGAGTCCATCCATCTATGGGCAAATGTCTAATAAATTGATTCAACTTGAGAGAGAAATCGGAATAGAGACTTGAATTTGGACGTGGACTTAAAGTTGAAGTTGCGGCTTGGCCAAGTTGAAAGTTCAACGCACCAAACAAACAAAACGAAATGGGCGCAGACAATGGGCCAAGTTTTTAGCTATTTTTTTTTTTTTTGTATTTCTTTCTTTGCTGTTCATTCTGTCTTTCTTTTATGTTTTTCCCCATTTGTTGCTGTTGCTGTTGTTGTTTGCACATAATGGAAATTAGCTATGGAATCAGGCAACTAATTTGGCTAAGCAGGTGGCGGCAACTTGGTCTTAGATGGTTGGGGCCAAGAGTTGAACTTTAAGCAGATGCAAAGCTAAGAAATTAATTTGAATTATGAATTTCTATATTATTTACAGTTAATCGATGTGCCTGCTTCTTTTGCTATATCGATTCTCTTTATCTGCCTCTCCCTCTGTCTCTGTCTTTCTGTCTCTATGCCACTTGCCACCACTTAACTGATCATTCACCCCGCAACCACAGGGCATAATTAATTGTCATGGAAGAATGTGGCCCGAGGGCACAGTTGTCATCGGCCAGGCTAAGGTTTAGGCTATCATCAACTCGTTTACATTCATCCATTCCACTGTCTATCCATCTATCTATCCAGCTATCTGGCTATACATCCAAAACTTCAACTCACTGACTTGAACTGTCCGTGACGAATGCTGTTGTCAACGACGTCTTTCAGGGTTGCCAAGTGCTCGCATCTCGGCCTAATACTGTCCCATTGATTGCTCCAACAATTTGCCGCACTTAGAATGATTATGCAAATTCTCATCACTGTACTCATACACCTTAATTTTCCCCTGCCGGCGGCCATGTCCGAAATCCAAACTCAAGTGTCGGTCGTCAGCTTCTCGTTCCATTTTACATTATCATGCGGCAAGTGGGTTTCCAGTGATTGAATGCTTCTATGGTAGTTGCCTCCAGCTGCTAAAGCTTCACAACTATTGTTGTTTTATTTCTCTCTGTGTGTATGTGTGTGTGAATTTGAGACGCTACTCGCTAAGTGGAAAGTGATTATCCAGCTCCCAGAATTGCGCCCTACATTTTGAATTCGAAAATCGAAAATTGGTTTTTCCTATATTCCCTACACCTTATGCATTACACAGATCAAACACATTTATCTAATTGGCCCCTAAAATTGTGCCAACATTTTGGAACTTTATTGAGTCTTAAACTTCAAAAATCGTTTGTATTTATCGATAAGATAAGATCAAATGATCTTGCGCAAAACTGACAATCTTTTAGCTGCTATGCAACTGATCACACTGACTGAAAGCTGAAATCCTTTAGCTTAAATGCCACCTGCATATGGCTCATTGCTATGGGACTCGTAAATTCAACCAAACACCAAACTGACTGCTATGGAAAGAGAGCAAACAAAAGCTGCGTTATCTATGCTTAATTTCTTTCATATCTCTTTTGATAAGAGTCGTATCTTGTCTTTTGTTTTGCTATTTGGAAATATCTATCAATATTACCGTTAAGTTATTCATTGAACTAGTTCCTAGAATTATGCATAACATCGAAATGAGTGTCAGCGTCGAGGAATATTACAAATTCAATCTTACTAAATATCTATAGAACATAAATAAACATGACCTGAACTGTGACTTTCTTTTCAATGTGGTTGGCCAAGTTAAAATCGGTCAAAGCGCACGAGCCTCATTAATATGCAAGAATTGCGGGACAGGTCAATGCACGACGATCGACGGCATTAATTATGCAAATTGTTTTATGAATAACACATTAAAAAAAAGGCAGAAAAAAATATGAAATACTATTGGTATTATTTGGAAAGATGCTAGTATCTTTCTTTCGTTTTGGGCCAGGGTTCACAAGAGGTTAACAGCATTTTGTCTCGCTTTTCTTTCACACACACACACACACACACACAACAACAACGAAAAAAAAATATAAAAAAATTTATTTTTATTTCACTATTTTATGATTGAAATTCATTTTTGGGTTATTTTTATGTTTCGTATTTTCTTATTCTTTGTTTCATTTTTCAACTCTCAGTTTGCTCTCTCGAATTTACAACTAGACTTGGACAATGGGCGTCTCATCAGCCGCCTGGAGGCCACGTCCCGCCTTGCGCAGAGCAAATCGACGATTCTGTTGGATCAGATCGAAATACGGCTGAAAATCGCCGTAGGACACATAACGAGCATCCCCAAAAGCGGGCTGCACATGACGCGACAGTCCCGGCTCATTGTCCTCCCCGACAATGATGTACTCCTGCTCGGGCAGCGCCTGTCCAGCGGCAACCATGGGCATCTCGGCATTCATATTGACGGGGGCAGCAGTCACTGCGTCCATGGCATCGGAGCTTTCCTTCTGCTGCTGCTGCTCGACCTGAGCTGCCGGGGCGGCGGAGTACATCTCGGTAGAGTCCATTGCGGGTGCCTTCTCCACAATGGTGCCGGGACGAATGCGTGTGGGCAACAAGCCGCCAGTTTGAACGGGCTTGGCGGAAATCAGCACTGGCTTGGGCTTTGGCTTTGTCACGTTGCTGGTGCCGGAGCCGGAACCGGAGTTGGAGCCGGTGCGGGATGGTGGAATCTGTGGTGGCTGAAAGATGTCCATGAGGGAGGCATCCGCCAAGAGGGGAACCGCCGAGGCAGTCAGCGTGGGACGCTTCTTCTTCTTCTGACTGTTGCCGGAGCTGGATCCTCGCACAGGCACGGAACTGATGGCGCTCTCTGGTATGTTGAGAATCAGCGGCTGGGACTGAATGCCCTCGGCAAGAGACACCACGGACTGGCGGTCGGGCGGCGACAAGCCCAGCTGACTCCAGGGTATGGTTATGTACTGGGTGGGACGTCCCTTGCGACGCACGGGCACGGTCAATGGCGGCTGGGGGTACGGGGTGGCGGGCAGACGTTGCTGCTTCCTAACGGGCGCTGCTGCATAGCCATAGGGATAGCCAGGAGCCAGATCCAAGAGCTCGGGTGCCACATACACTGTCTGACCATTGCGATTCACCAGCAGCGTCGCCTGCTGCGGACGACGTGCTCCGGCTCTGGCGGGGCTTTGGCCGGAATGCAGCTGGGATTGGGATGGGGATTGAGACTTGCGCAGCTTGTTGCCCAGCTCACCAGGAGTCTGGCCAAAGGTGAATCTACGCAGCTGATTGATCAAGCTCTGTTGTCGATTCTGAATGAAGCCGGGTTGACCCTGCGACTTGCGCGAGGATTGAGTGTAGATAACGGGAGCAAAGCTCTCATCGCTCTCCTCCACATCATCGTCGTCATCCTCCGTCTCCTGCTCCACATCGTCATCCTCCTCCTCCTCCTCATCCTCGGCCTGCTCCAGCAATGCCAGCGGCTGTCCACGTCTCGTTTGCTGTGTTAGCTGACGACGCTGCGACAGCGACGCTGACTGCGACGCTGACTGCGACGCTGACTGCGGCTTGGGTCGCAGCGCTGTCTGGGATTGGTTGATGCGACGACGCTTTGTCGGCTGCTCGTCTTCCTCATCATCAAGCTGCTCGAGCGACTGATCATCTGCGCTGGGATCGACCTCTACCTCCTGCTCGTCCTCATCCTGGTCGTCCTGCTGCTCATCGTCATCGAACTGCTCCTCGTAGCGATTGCCATTGAAGTAATCATCATCGTACTCATCCGACTCCAAGGAATCCAGGCGATTATTGAAACGATTTGGACGCTGGACACGATTGCTGTTGCCATTGCGGTTCTTATTCTTGTTACCATTGCCATTGCCATTCGCATTGATCCGCCTCCTGTTGGGACGCTGCTGGACGCGCACAACAATGTCCGGACGCTGGGTGGTGGTGCTTGTGGTGCTGCTTGTGCTGGCGGTGTCGCGCACTGGTGTCTCCACCAGTCCGTTCAAGCCCGGCAGCTGCTGTCCGGCAGCAGCCAGACGATCGTTGAACCAACCGGAAACGGAGCCAGCCAGTGTTGAGAAAGATGAGCCCAAGCCCTGGCCGGGATTCATGCCAAACAGCCAAGTGCTGGGCGAGGAGGATGTGCCTCCCGTTGCGCCAGGAGTTGCCTGCTTACCCTGTGCCTGCAACTCATCGAGTGCTCCCGGACGTGGCTTAAACGCAATCAATGGATGAATGATGAAGTCGGCAACGGTGTGAGGTTGCGGATTGCTCGATTTCTCCATTGCCTGCAGCTGTGGTTGCTCCAAGCTAGCTGCCGAGGAGCCTGTGCTGGGCTCATTGTTGTTGGCCTGGACTGTGGCTGCCATTGGTGGCTTCTCGGTGGGCATCTTGGGCATCTTGGGCACCATGGGTGCATCCTCTGCACCAGCACCAGCACCAACACACACAGATACACGCACGGAGCACACGCACACACGGATGCACAGAAAAAAAACACATGAAAAAAAATAAGGTGAAACACATTGACATTAGATTGTCTTCAGATTGATTGGAGTTGCTTGGGATTGCCTACCAATCAGCGCCATGTCGGCAATAGGTGACTCCGTGGACTGCTCGATGGCTGCCAGCTGTGGCTGCTCCTTGACCTCAACGGGAATGGCGGCGGCCTTGACCTGAACCTCAGCCTGGACAAGGGTTACGGCCAGGAGCACAGTCAGGCATAGAGCCATAGATTTGGCCATATCTGGTTACGGGGGGATTGGTACCTGTGCAACAGACACACACACACACACGCACACAGACACACAGACAAACACACTCTCACTCACACACACACACACACTCTCACGCACAGTCGAAGTTATTGTTGTTGTTATTTGATTGTTTTTCGCTTTGCGCCTCCGTTCGCTTCGCTCGTCCACAGACAGACGTCTCGTTTGATCAACTGTTTGAGCGTGCGCGGCGATCCGAGCTTTTTATGTTCCAGCTACAATTTGGTTAAGAGAGCAAACTGCTGCGCCAGCAGAGAGCAAGATCCACAGAGAGATGGAGAGAACGCTTGCCGGTGAGGGAATGAGAGCGAGCGAGAGCTTCTAGCTTCTAGCTTCTATCTTCTCTGACTTCTTCTGCTCTTCTGACTGGAATCGAATCATCTGCTGAGCATTTACCGCTGAGCGGTAAATTAAGTTGGCGTGTGTTGACCGCTCGGGTCAAAGTGGAGGTCACGGTTGACCTCAGCTGAACTGGGACTAGCTCGGCTGCTTATTAAGCCATTTTCCAAGAATTATTTTCACACTAATCGTTGATTGTTTAACTTGTCCAGATTTACAATTTATTTGATTGATATTCAGATTTCAGCAAATCTAGCTCATTTCAATGGGGAATACTCCCAATTTTATATTGTTAAACTCAAAGTATTTAATTTATTAAAATTATAAAAATCAACTTAACTTACTTAAATACCAAACATGAATCGAAAAATATTTTGAAAATCTGCAGTTTTTAATTTTACTCCCATATTATTTTCGTGTATACTTATTTACAGCTGGAAATGTTTTTATGCTTACCAATTTAAAAAAAAAAAACTAATTTATAACTTGCTAAAATTAATATTATACTAAGATTTCATTTTCTTTTAATTTAATTTTCACTTGTAATTTCAAGTTCTATTTCTAGTTCGTTCGAAAAGCTCATCATTATGTTTATTCCTTAAATTTTTAACTCAATGCAATTTAATTTTTATAGAATTAAAATAACACATTGAATATATTTAGTTTAATTTAAAACACAGAAACAATTTATGTTTGACACTTTTAAAGTTCACATTATGAAAATGACTTTATGAACTAGTTAATTATTCTTTTTTTTTTCAATTATAAGACTCTGTGACTTTATCGAACTATATATGTTAACATAATGTATGGTGAGAATATTAAGTCCAGTCCACAATGGGAACAATAACTATTGAATTTTTCACAATGTCTGTTGGTCTGTATGAAAATATAGATCTCAAAAAGTGGAAGAGTTAGAGCAATTTATTAACAAATTTAATTGCTCTAACTCATAGACCAAATAGAGTATATATATTCTTGATCAGTATAAACAGACGAGGCGATTTAGTACTGTTAATCTGGCTCGTCTGTATGAACGCGTCGATCTCGGAAACTAAAAGAGCTAGAGACTTCAAATTTGTTATGTGGGATCCTAAATAACTGAGTTTAATTTCTTTATTTTTTGGATCGGACCTCTATATAATATAGCTGCCATAGAACTTTTTGTCTTTTAACTGGTCTTATACATCCTGACCAAATCAATCAGTCGAAAATTTAATACAGCGTTGTGCAAAGACACAGGATACCCTACACTGGAAAAAAAAAGACCAACTTATAAAGTCAAGAACATTCATTTTAAATATTTTGTTCTTAAAATAAGATTATTTTAAGACCAAATTATTAATCTAAAGAACTTTAAAATCTTAATAAAAGAATAGAAATCTTTAATTGTTAGGAGAGTATAAGTAGGTACTCTTTCGTATCAATCAAATGGTGGCACCGTGGCGCTCTGGTTAGAGAGGCCGCTTCAGTTGTGAAGCAGTAGGCGGCGGTTCGAATCCCACTCGTAACAAATAAAAATAACATTTATAACAAATTATTAATACTACAAATAATTTGTATGTATTTTATTATTTGATTTTAATTTTAAGATCATTATTCTTAAATTAAGAACTTGGTCTTATTTAAAATGTTCTTAAAATCAAGATTTGTTTTCTTAATTCAAGAATTTGATGTTTTCGACGCATTTTTTAGACCAAAAATCTTAGTTCTGAGACCAAAATCTGGATTTTAGAACATTTTTTTTATCAGTGTAGTAAATTCATTCAAGCTTGTAGTTGAAAAAATTCTAATCAATATTAAGGGACTGCTTTTTTAAATAAGTCGTTAATATTTTGATATTAGTTCCATTTGCACAGCTCCGATTTTGTAAAATGCTTAATTTGGTTTAGTATAGTCAATTTTCCAAGTAATTTAATTAATTGAGCTGGCTCATAAGTATTGCGATTAACATAATTTTATAATCTGAAACCGGCAGAAGTAATCTAGTAAGGGCCTGAAGCTATTTAAATTTGTTGACTAATTGAAAAACAACTCGATTCGCATTGAGCTCAAGTTTATTAATTCACAAGAAAAGCAATTCAAATGGAAATCGCATGATATTCGTTTGTTCCAAATTTTTGTACCACTCTTGTCAAGGTTCTCAAAAAAAAATTAATAAAATAGAAAACTTTCCAATAACTTTCTAACACTTTGACCCCGAAGCGTCGTGACCCGACTGCGACAATCCGGGCAGCGACTTTCTTCTGGGGCTTGAGACAAAACACACTCACACTCGTAAGCTACTAATGAGTATTTATGTGTTCTTTTTATGGATTGCCATTAGCATAAGGCAGGCACTTTTTGCAATTCCAGGTCCAAACCTAACGCCAAAGCCAAGTTAAGAGCCAGGCCTAAGACCAGGCCCAACCTTGCTGGGCAGCTAATGAACGTATTGCGTCCGCCAGTTTTCTCTTGCATAATTTGGTTATTAAAAATTGGTTTATGTTCCTCCAAATAGGCCACAAGTATTTTGTGCTTCAAGTTTCAACTTGAAGATTCCCATCCAGACGGTAGCAAAGCGAATGTTACCTTAATTATTGACGTGGCTCTAATAACACACCAAAATAAATTGTATTAGCCCATAAACACAAAACCCATCGCAGCTGGTGTCCAGTTTAAAAGAGGAGTGGTTACTGGCAGCCCTCTGGGAGCTTGGAGTGAAAGCAGGAGCAGGCCAACAATCTGTGGCAGGTTCAAGCAGCTGGGTGGCATGCCAATCATAGATCACTTAAAATCTATCGATAATTATAATTAATGACTTCAACTATTTTTTTCACCACTGACAACATTTTAAATCTTTTTCAAGCAATGGATTTGCATGAAAATATCTTCTTCTTTTAGTCGGCAGACATTATAAAAGAGATTCCGCAAATGATTTACTTAAGAGAGCTGAAAAACTAATCTGATAGAATTTGTAAATTAATTGTAATACTTCATGAATGTTATCTCAAACAAAAGCCACAAATTTTCTTAGCTGTTTCGTTCGATAATATCGAGTTTGTGTATTAAGAATTCGGGTTATGTCTTCAAAAGACGCTAAATACCGATTGAAGATATCTCAATATTAAACTATTCTTCTTTGTATTATTTCATAAGGTATAATATTTTTCTTAATTCTCTAGAACTTAAGACTTAAAAGTTTTAGCTTTAAAGTCAACATTTTCGAATTTTCTTTTTAATTTATATCTTTAATAAAAATTCATATTCGGCTGCTACAATCTTCATAGTTTAGAACGGTATTAACCTCTGTCTCCTTCAGTTCTTTTAAGTCTGCTTTACAAAAGGAGTCCATAATATTTCTATGAAACAAGTACGACAAAAATAGATTCTTTTCAATATTAAACAAACTGACTCTGGAATTCAAATGATAAAGACTTTTGTGAGGAGTTAAGAGCGTTAAGTTATCTTTTGTGTAGATAAGCATAACTATGAAAATATGGCAAAACAAGGGCTTAAGCATACGTTATTCATATGGAATGTATACCATAGATAGATGGATGGCTACCCGAGGCGTGTTGGCTATAAACTCCACTTAAAATAATGGGGCGATTGGTAAGCGAAGTGTTGTGATTTCTCAAATGGGAACATGAGCTAAGAATAAACTTGAAGATACTAAAAAGAACAAAAAAGATATATCTTTGGTCTGTGGGGCTGTCTGAACTTTGACATGAGTTTGGGATTGGGGTCGTGGTTGGACAAGCCTCGTCCAGACAGCGGACAATGATAAATCCATGGAGCTAGTCTGTTGACTATTATGGATGTGGCTAAAAACTTGCTCCCCAACTTTTGTAGAATCTCACTTTTGACCCCAAAAAAATGGCTAACTTTCCGAACTTGTCGACGACCTGAAATGCAAATTTTATGCCTTCGATTGGCCAGGTCGGATTTGGTCTGATGCTGTGGCTAATTGTGGCTCTTTTTTGGGGCTAAAGTAATGCAGCAGCTGGTCAACAGCTCCACTGAACTGCATGGATAGTCCATAATCCAATTGGATCATCGAATCGGATTAATACGACTACGAAAAAAGCATAAATCAGTTAACGAACATTTGCATTTGCATAGTTTAATAATGTGGAATACAGTCGGAGACAGAGATCTCGCCATTTCTATTTTTTTTCCCCTTTTTCATTTAGTTCTTGGCGCAAACTTTTTATTTATTATTTTTTTTTTTTGCCTAATATCTTTTGTTTGTCATTTTACAATTTGCGAGTGAAAGATACATTTGTATTTCTCATTCTTGATGGCGTCTACCCTGTATAAAATGTGTTTGCCAAGACACCTGCTGAACCATTTAATAGACGAGCTCGCCCAGCGACACAACAGAGAAGAGAACAGAACAGAACAGAACAGGAGATAATAATCATTAGCAAGTTTTGGAATTGGAATTGGAATTGGCATTGATATTGAAATTGACAATATGGCAATTAAATTGTTTACTCTGCTGGCAATTGGCCTTGCTTTGGTAGTTCTCATTGATGGTGAGTTTAACTTGTTATTTGTTATCAATAGTGTTAATTTTGGTCTGTTTTACAGCTCGTCATGTGCCTGGTCATCGCTCCAGGAATCATCGCTATAGCCACAATCATCCTCAACAGCAGCGTGCTCTCGTTGCTGCCAAGCCACATGGAGCTCAAACCCGCGTCTTTCCGGGCGCTGTGGCGATCAAGAAGCTGGTGCTGCTCAAGTTCAAGAAGATCGTGCCCATTTCGCTGATCCTGTTGAAATCGAAGAACGATAATGAAGCCGAACTGGTGCCAGTCTATCCCACGGATCAGATCCCAGAGAATGTGCAGTTCATTCCAACGCCGAATGGCATCTCCGGCCACAAGGATGTCCAGGCTATTGCCATTCCCAGTGAATTGCACGATCAGCTGCAGATCAATGGCCTCTCGAATGTGGAGAACATTGAGGCATTGTTGCAGGCCAGTTCCATCTCTGGCGACAATGCTGACAGCCAGGATGCCGCCGGCTCTGTGGGCAATGCCATTGTGGTGCCCCAGCCGGAGGATGAGCCACTGCAGCAGAACGACAATGATGACAGCCAGCTGCTAGAGGGTGTTGCCACCGATTCTGATGCTGATGCTAATGCTGTTGCTGGTGGTGCCACCACACGACGTCTGTCCGCCAATGAGCTGGTGCGTTCCGGTGTGCGCAATTCGGCGCAGTTGCAGCAGACGAGCGTTGAGGAGATTCCCCTGCTGCTCTATTCGGCCACAGATGGCGCTGCACCCGGACAGGAGGTATTCAATGAACGTCGCTTTGTGGCTGCCACACCAGCACGTCGTCGTCAGCAGCAATTCTACTACTAAGAGTGGTTAGTCGAGGCCTCACTTCTTCTTCCATTTTGCTGCTCCTGCTCCTGCTGCTTCAATCTGTGTCCTTACTTACCCGGCTGTCACTGTGCACGGCATGTGGCTTTTTTTTGTGCTATTTGCTTAGACTGAACTGAATATAAATTAACATTATGAGAAATGACAAAGGCGCGCGATGTGTTGGGCTCTGCTTCCGCCTTGCTGGGACTTGTTCCACCTCCCCCACCTCCTCCTCCTTCTCCTCTCCTTTGCCTTTCTCTTCTCTCTGGTATTACAGCGCGCTTATCACAATCTGACGACGTTGGCGCAGTGCCTGCAGTTATCAGCTTTGTTGTGCCGCTGACGTGACGTATCCTGTGCCTCTACTTCTCCTCAGCACTCCTCTCCAGCAACTGCCCTGTCGTGTTGTGCTCTGTTGTGTCGAGACGTGTGTAGCTACTCGACAGCCAGCGACTCTGTCAAAGACCTGTGTTTGGGCCCCGTTTGTTATAAATTTCTACTGTCCTTACGTGTCCTTACACAAGGCGGACAGCAGCACACGCCACATATTCACACACTCTCACACACACACACACGCTCACACTCACACAAAGGCAACTGGTCGCATTTTCCGGCATAAAAAGCACTACAAAGAAGCGAATATTGTCAAAATGGCCTACAACAAAAGTTACCAAAAGTCAACGGGCAGTCACAACGATCTGCGATTGCTCTTTCCAAATTTTTTAGATTTCTATAAAAATCCCTTTCGACGCCATTTCGCCATTGCATACTTTTGGGCAGCAGACAGAAGAACGATATGAACAAGAAACTCAAAGTTGGCCATTAGCATACAAATTATCATATAAAGTACTTTGAGGAAATATATTTATAAAATAGAAATAATCACAGACTGTTCCAAATTTGTGATCGCAACAAATTTCACAGAAATCGGTAAATTATGCCTTTATCGAGCTGTTATTAAAATTTAGCTACTTTGAGAAGTCTATTGTCTATAAGTTTTGCGCAATTTAAATCAATTGAGAATTGAGAATTAGCTTTTTTTTGTATTATAAATATATGCAATAATAACAAAACATTTACTTGTTTAATAAAAAATATTTATTTCAAAATAATTGTATCTCAGGAACCATTATTTTTATGTTTTTATAATATAAGAAAGTCTTATCGGTTTCAATAATAATAAAATTAAGAAATTTTATAAAATTTGTATTCAGAAAAATTTCTAAAGATATAGTTTGCTCTCATCGCCGATAATATTTTTTTTATAATTTAAATAAATAAATATAAAATTTAAAAAAAATATCGTGTTTTTTTAAATATATATATATTGTTGATACTCGTTGGTAAATCTATTTTAAATAATAACCCCCTTGATCAGATAGAAAAATTACGACTCAAATCAATATGTTGTTTTTTTTTTGTTTTTTTTTTTTAATACAAATTATCAATTATTGTACACATATAATATAACAAAAAAAAAAAAAATCGTTTCTTAAAATATAATTTTCCTCTCATTACTAAAAATATACTTTTTCTAATTTCATTCTTTAACTTTCAACTTTAACTTTAAGCTTAAATTTGAATATATAAAAAAGTAGTTTTTCTATTATGTAATTATTGTCGATATATTTTGGGGAGATTGAGAACAAAAGGATTTACCTAAGCTAACGAAATCATTTTCATTAAAATTTATAAACTGAAATTTCCTAAGGGAAAACTAGTTCTTTGGGAAACTCAGTGTTTTCTTTTAGCTTTGTTCAGTTGCCAAAGCCTGCAATAATATCTGGCAAGGAATGAACTCGTTTTTATACCACTCCCGACTATATCACGACTTTCTGCTGCTTGGTTCTTTGACAAAAAATATACACAAAGTGCGCCCAAGGATTAGGCTAGAAAGCATGTCAAAGAATAAAGAAAATGTACAGATAGATAGTTAAATAGAAAGAGAGGGAAAAATAATAATCTATCCGGTGCTAGGCATTAACAGTAAGCGCTTAATAGCTGACGTGCTATCGCAGAGGAAGAGGGAAGTTATCCATAGTAGGGAGGGGGAACGTAGACGGTGACACGTTTGTTGTCGTTGGTATTGAAGCGGCCACAAGGAGGGGGTCCATAGTAGGTGTAGGTGCAAACCGTGCAGCAGTTAATGGGCACGGCCATCATCATAATGGGCGTATTTCTGTTGGGCAGCCAAGGACCAGGTAAAGGATATGGCGGAGGATAACGTGGTGGTGGTGGTGGTGGAGGTGGTGGTGGTGGTCTTGGTGGCGGTGGTGGTGGCGGTGGTGGCGGCGGAGGAGGCAGTGGTGGTCTGGGTGGTGGTCTTGGAGGTAGAATCGGTCCCACGGAACAGCAGGTCTGAGGAGGTCCAATCACATAAGTCTCGCAGCAACGATTCTGTTGATAAGCCTCTAAAGTGCAGGGCGAGACGCAGGAGCCGAAGAGGCTGTTAAACCAGCCGGTTAAAAGGCTAATCGTCCTGCCCTGACGCTGTCCCGCATCAAACTCTCCAAAGGCATCGACAGAGGCATTAACCCTGGGCTGCAAGTCCTCCAGACGCGACGATCGATTTAAGTCCAGATCCTCAAGGTAAGCCGCATCCGAGCTGAGATTCAAGGATCGCGGTCGCCAATGATGCAGATGCACCTGCTGCTGAGCACGATGGCGCACTAACGAAGCCAAGCGAAAGAGGAAGAAGGAGAAAAAAGTAATTCGATATAAGCGTTGCTGCCTAAAGGTATGCTATCATTTAGTGGAGCTTTGAATGGCAGCCAGGGTTGAACTAACATGTAAACAATATAATATGTGCAAAAAAAGTTTGTGTAAAAACATTTGGCTTAAAGTGGTGAATAGACTGAGCGAAAATTAATGATTACAGTATTTAAAAAATTATACAAAATTTTCATAACACTACTTGTTATCTAAAACAAAAATATTACTTATTAAATAAATGGAAAATCGACTGCTTCTCACAAGTTAATTGTTTAAATTATGTAATATTATAATCACACCAATTCCGACTTATTGGCGTTGCTAACTTAAAGAAATAGATGAAAGAAATAATATAAGACCAGTTATCTTAATAGAACTGCTTCCCTTAACTGACGCATTAATTTCTTGACAGATTAAACTGGTTTTATTTAATGAACTAAGAGACTGGTTCACATGGACAGATGGAACTCATTTCATTAGCTAAAGATGGAACTAGTTTCATTTAATAGTGATAGCTTGAACCAGTTCAGTTCAATAAATAATGAAATTTAGTAAATAATCTGGTAACATTTTTTCGAAATTCAGTTTCTTGCTTCAGTTTTTATAAGTGTGAGTTGCAAGACTTTCTTAACTGGAAGATCTACTTATGGTTCAGTGATAGACCACATAAGTTTCACATTTCAATAAATTTTAAATAGTCGGAAAAGCTATTGTCGAGACCGTGACTATAGGAATACCCCTTCTTGATCTTGATGCGATTATGTAGGATGATAGATAATATGAATATATAACGTTAAGTACCAAATAGGCGTATTATCTTTAAAAATTGTGGGTGTTAAAACTATCTTCTTCTTCTGTGGGCCAAATGTGGGTACTTTATCTCTTATAATCCCTGAGATCAAGGCGCTCACAAGGACAAACAGACAGACGGACGGATAGACAGACAGACGGACAGACAGACAGACAGACAGACAGACAGACAGACAGACAGACAGACAGACAGACAGACAGACAGACAGACAGACAGACAGACAGACAGACAGGCAGGCAGACAGACAGACAGACAGACAGACAGACAGACAGACAGACAGACAGACAGACAGACAGACAGACAGACAGACAGACAGACAGACAGACAGACAGACAGACAGACAGACAGACAGACAGACAGACAGACAGACAGACAGACAGACAGACAGACAGACAGACAGACAGACAGACAGACAGACAGACAGACAGACGGACATGGCTATATCGACTCGGCTGTTGATGCTGATCAAGAATATATACTTTATGGAGTCGGAGATGCCTCCTACTCCCTTTTACATACATTTCCACGAACACAATATACCATTTTACTGATTTTTTAGGTAACGGGTATAAAAAAATCTTTCAAAGGGTATAGGAAAAAAGATGCTCAAACCTTACGAGCTAATAATGAGAAGTTGCTTGTTAATAAAGTGAATCATTTGCAATAAACTATAACTACTAGTCTACAAATATTCGGGATACCGGGTCAAAATTACTTGAATCGATTACGGCATTTCACTTTACTGGTACTTGAGTCATAAAGTTTGGGGTCAATTCAATGGTCAGTCATTTCTACTGCAAAATACACGCTCAAATCGGGAATTTTAAGCTTAAAGTGATTTTTTTCCTGCGTACTTAAGATTAATAATGGTGAAAAGTAAAAATTAAAATATACTTCTGGAAATGCAAATACCCAAATGATTTACAAATTGTGCGCAGTTGTGATTAGTGAAATTGTAGAAAATACTTAGCTTTAATTAGCAGAAAATTGCTGTGCTTCGCAACTCCCCACTGTGCCCCATTATGCAACGATGTGACCCTGTGCTCTTGGTGCAAATCACATTTAAAATTAACAAATACATTTTATTCAAGTGCTTAAAGTGATTCGTTGTCAATAAAAAAAAAAAAACAATTAAGGTAAAATTAAAGTGCCCATCAAAAAAAAAAAAAAATAAAGGATTTGGTGGTGCGTTGTTGCAGTACAGTTAACTGTTGTTAACTAACGGCCAAAGCCAAAACTACCGAAGACATTGGCATTGGAATTGGCGCCGCCACGGTTGCGATTGGCACCGCCACTGGCAGCTGCATTGGCGCCGCCTCCGGCTGCATTGCCGAATCCTCCGGCGCTGGCATTGGCATTGGCATTGGCCGACTGACCGTTGGTTGCGGTTGCGGTGGCGCTGCTTGAAGCCGAGTTGGTGACGGAGCCATTGGGGCCACGCTGCGAGCTGATATTGGCAGCCGTGTTGGCTGCCGCATTGCCTTGACCCTGATTGCCCTGGAAGATGGACTGACTGTTGGCGCCGGAGGTGACCGACTGCTGGTTGCCATCCCGCACCACTTGAGTGTTCGTGTTGGCGATGTTCGTCGAGCTGCCACCGGCATTGTTATTGGTAGCCGTCGAGCCGCTGTTTGAGCCAATTGTCTCGCTGTTGCCATCGCGTATGTGTTGGGTATTGGCGTTCGAGCTGGACGCCTGCTGACCTGACCCATCGAAGTTCAATGCCTGCGACTGAGCTCCGTTTGTCTGGGAGCCGGGTCCGCTTTGTTGGTTCGTATTTGCCGAGCTCACCTGTCCGCTGCTGCCATCGCCAGCCAGATTGGAGCCAATGCTGCTGCTGCCCGCGTTCTGGGATCCATCCGCATTCTGGTTGGCAAAATTGTTGCTGCCCGCTTGCTGATTGAAGCCGGGTCCGCCCTGGGCTCCGGCATTGCCAAATGACTGCACTTGGCCACGATTCTTGCCACCTTGTGGCTGTGGGAATCTGTTAAAGTTGTTGTTGTAGGGACGGAAATTTTGACGACGTGGTCGCTCCGTGTTCTGGAAGTTGCCAAATCCACCGAAGCCGAAGTTGTTGCCAAAGCCGTTGTTGTAATTGGGTTGCTGGTAACCAAAGGGCACGAACTGAGCACGACGCTTGGGACGCACCAGGCGACGATTGGCGGCAACAAGTGGCTGCTGCTGGTAGACACGTTGCGGGGCACGACGCTGGCGGGGGAAGCCGCCATAGGTGGCACCCTGGGTGATCGCATTGCCGCCAAGGCCGCCGGCATTGGCCGACGTCTGTCCATTGCGAGTGCGTCCATAGGCATTTGAGTTGCTCACTGTTTCGCGGACATTGACGCCACCATACTGCTGGGTATTCGTATTGGAATTGCTGTTGGATCCAACGCGTGCTCCCTTACCCTGAGCATTGACCTCCGCCTGACTCAGGCTGTTGCTGCGCTGCGCATTTCTGTCCAGATCGAAACTGAGCGGTCCCAGGCCGAGACGAGCGTTGCCATCGGCACCGCGCTGCAGGCCGAATCCCTGGCGCAGATTGTCGGGCGAGAGGGACGCACCGAGTCCGAGGTTTCCCACACGGAACTGATTCGCAATGCCGCCGGATACGGCGCCATTCGCATTGGTGCGCGTGCGCGTCAACGTGTTGCCGATCTGCAAGCCACCGAGATCCACATCACGAGTGCGTGCCTGACTGTCGGAGACAACTCGCTGTCCATTCTGGCGGGTCACGGCCCGGGAATTGGACAGACCCTGCGTATACTCCACATTGTTGCCAAAGTCCACTTGGCGCTCATAGGCGTTCGTGTTCGCTTTCGAGAAGGAACCTTGACGTCCACGTCCACCTCCAACGAATCCTGGCTGGGCTGCATATACTGGCGCATATTGTGCATCAGCTAGAGAAAGAGATGAGACGAGAGTCACAGTGTGAGTGAGAGGGTATGAGAGAGAAGACGACCGAAAAGATAAATGGAAAAGTTTTCGCCTACCTGGCGAAACTTTGTTGTTTGTTGCGTGATATTAAAGGTAAACATATCAGAGAGCTTCATGCATTTATAATCCCCCCACAACAACAGCAACTCAGCTCCTCAAACTTGTTCCACTCGCATCACTCGCTTCTTTTCCTTATTTGTTTTTTTTCTTTTCTTTCTTTGTTTCTTTCTTAGACGATTTCTAATTTGAATATCATTAAATGTGCGCTCTGTTTCCTACCATTATTCTTGTTATTTTTAAATTTCTACGTTTTTGTTTCAAGTTTGCCAAGGGCTTTCTTATTTTTATTATTTTTGACACTGTGAATTACCATCAATATTTTTGTATTTATAAAAACTAAAACTGCTTGGTTAAAGATTATTAAAACATGTTAAATTTATAGTTATTAAATGGTTCTTTACACTTAAAACCACTGCTGTTGGTTTATGACATTAAAAATAGTCAAAACTGAGAGAAAAGTTTCTGATTTTAGTGTTTTTCTTTACTTAAAAAAACTTTTAAAACCTTAAAAATAAGTTGATTTGGTAGCAGTTGATTTCTAGCACAGAATCAATTAATATTTTCAGGAAATTGTTTTTAAAGCATCATCAGTTCTTTGAAACTTTAAAGATAATATCAAATTATCATAAAATATATGAGCTCAACTTGTAGAATCCATTACACAGCATTTATTTCACAAAACACAAACCGGTTTCCCAAAAGAATCTTTTAGTTAACGACTTTACTAATTACTTTTTTTATTATTCGTAAAATCTTCATTTAGAAAACTGGATATTGTTAAATATTAAAAATAAAATACGAAAAGTACAAAAGACTCTTTACAGTGAGCTCAAATTCTTGTACACTAAGCTTTACATAAACTATTGGGCCGGTTCTACAGTCGAGCTTACTCGACCCCGTACTTACTATGGCAAAAACTAAGAATGGAAAAAATTAAAAAATATTTAGTTAACTTAAATGCATATTCTATCTGTTGGTTACAATATCTTAAAAAACAAAAAAGTTTTTCATACTAAGACTTGATTTTCACCCGATTGTTCCTAAGAGCGCTATATGATATAATGGTCCGATGGAAAAAAGAAACAAACTTGATCTGCTTGCAATATAGAGGAACCTACGTACCAAGTTTAGTGTCTCTAGCTCTTATAGTCTCCGAGATCTAGGTGTTCATACATACAGGACGTCAGGACAGACGGACAGACGGACATTACTATATCGACTCGGCTATTGATGCTGATCAACAATATATACACTTTATGGGGTCTGCCACGCCTCCTTCTGCCTGTTACACACATTTTTTTTAAAACTAAATTAATAGACTCCTCTACTTTTTTTTAAAAAAGGGGTCTAAAAACTTAATGGGTATGTGAGGGAACAGAAGTTTCCAAAATATTTTCCAATTAGTTATCAGGTATAACCTACAGTGTAAAATCATGTAATTTGCCTAAAATGTGGTAAACGTACGAGTTTATTCAGATATATTAGTATTCTTTTTTTTCGTATTTTTTAATCACAGAATATTCCCTCAATTCCCGTTTCTATGGTGATACAGCATATTTTGTTAGCTTCCTCGTCAAAACACCATCGGAATCGAACTCAAATGATGTGCGTGTAATAGCACTTGACTATTTAACATAAGAGCTGTGTCTATGTGTGTGTGTGTGTGGGTGTAAGTGTGGGTGTATGTGTGTGTGTATGCGGATGTTAGGGTTGCCAGGCATTATCCTCTACCCGCTGCTCTTTTTGAAGTTGTAGTTGTCAATGTAATTGTAATTTTTGGCGTTCTGTCGAAATGCGTTGCACGTAGGCGTCAAATCCAGCGATAATTTTGCAATTATTGCTGAAATATCAAAGCCCCAAAAGGGAATATGTGTGTGTGTGTGTGTGCGTGCGTGTGTGTGAGTGTGCTTTGGTCTTATTATCCTATCTAGCCAGTGTTGGCATTGCTGTTGTTGTCATTGGCATAAAAATATTTACCTTGTGGTTGACAAACTGCCAGCCAGCACACAATTAATCCAGCAAATGCGTGTCGCATCCTCATCCTCTTGATATATATTTTTATATATATATATATGATATGTTTCACTCTCTCTCCCTCTCTCTTTCAGTTGTCCTGCTGTGTCCTGTGTTCCACTGTGTTCGGTGGTAATTTACCGTGACGAAAACAGCGCACGCAATGAGCGCGTTTTTGGCCGCTGGCGGCTTTTATTGTCCGTTGTTTTAGTCGTCTTTGGCCGTTTTTGGATGGCCGGTTTTTTTTTTGTTTGTTTTTTGACAACACGCGCGTATGTTTGGCGTTAAGCGTTCACTAGCGTTCTAAGCCCCTCGCTGGTGTTGTAATCAAGCTTTAAACCAAATAATAATTAACGCGCTTTATTGATTAGCTCCCGACTGCGGCTGCGGCTGCGACTGCGGCTGCGATGACTGCGTCGGCGTCGGCGTTGGCGTTCTGCCAACATTAGCCTCGGCGCCTAGCTACTGATTATTAAGTATTATTACTCTATTCTTTAATATTTGTTTTTGTTTTTTTGAGAAGAAATTGAATTTGGTACAGGTTTTTTTAATGTTTTTTTTTTTTTTTTTGGGCCCAGACTCTGCCTCTGTGTTCCTCTGCCGCGAATTCCCGTTTAACTTGTTTTCTAACGCAGTCAGTATAACAACAACAGTAAAACATCGTTTGCTTATTGATGAGTTCATTAAAAACCCAAACAACAAATCGGACACATTATCAATTTTTTGATGATCATATAACTTCTTTGTTAGGCCCAGCTTCCAACGGGGATTTTTTTGTTTGATCTGAAACCAGAAACAGAATTTAAACTGCCAGAGGCTGACAATACAAATCAGAGAATGGGAATACATTTAAATCACTTAGCTTAATTCCCTGAACCAAAATCAAAATTGAATCCAAATAGGTCTGAAGCCAAATAAAAAGAGTTCACAAAAGATAGTTTAATAATGTTTCTAATATTTTTAATAGTTTGAATAACTAAATACAAAACGAGCCAAATTAATGGTATTCCCCGTTTTTAAAATATTTGAATACCAAAATACGAAATGTATTTAATCGAAATACTTAAATAATAGATAATAAAATATATATGACTCTGTAAACTTTAGAGGCTGGGATTTATATCAAGAGAAAGTTCAGAAACCGAGCTTTAGTTCGATATTTGACCCATTTTTAGAAAACAACAAAATTGTATTCTTCAATTGTTTTCCAAGTTACCTTTATATCTAAACTTTCTAGAGAATTAATTTTAAAATAATGACATTATCACTGGATAACATCACTAGTGGCAGTATATGCAGGAAAAATGTTAACTTAGCTTCGCTACTCCGATCCGATCGAGTTTTGTATAAATAGAGGGTTGTTTTACAACAATATTCAAAATACAAAAATAAATATTAAATTATACAAGCATGGAAGTAAAACATTTTTACTGGTTTTGCGAGGTTCGCTTTGGAACAGGAATGTAGAATAGATCTTTTTGAAATTCTTATATTTTATAGCCAATATTAATATTTGAATATGTGACTATATTTAAGAATACAACTTTAAATTACAAAAAATCTTTAACCGTGAAATTCACAGATTCATTGTCATTTGAAAATTGGGATTTATCAAAAACTTGACCTCAGCTCACCAACCAGGTAATCGGATATTCAGGGTCTTTTTGAAATCCCCCTCTCGGTTTGACGTCAATGTACTCACTGTAGGTCACTTGAATCTGTAGTTGAGCTAAGTTTGTTTTGTGTGTGTGAACTTAAAGCAAATATTATAACCGCATATTCAGTATTCAAGTTAGTCATTAAATTGCCATAAAGCGCCAAAAACGTGTCTTGGGCTTAGGAGTGTTGACAAAAGTGTTTAGCATTCTCGCAACTTGTATGCGAACAATGCCCAACACTGTAAACGACGCCGAGTGAGAGAAGCTGCTCTGTTAGAGGTTTTAAGTGTACAATATACAATTTCTTAACTACACATTGCTTAAAGTTGCAAGTTTATTTTTATCATGCGAGTCCTTATTGATATGGGTACTCATAAAATTTTTGTGAATTTCGAGTTTGAATACTCCTATTCGATTTGTCTGCGCAATTTGCAAATCAAAACTAGAAAACTACATTGCAAGAAAAGCCACTGAACGGTAACAACAATAAATTGGGTCACACACAACACTAAACTTTCGCCAACTGAGAGAGAGAGAGAGAGAGGGAGAGAGACGGAGACAGTGGAGAGTTTCAGTTCTGTTCGATATATAAAAAATTGTGTTTTATTGTTATTTCATTTCTAACGTTTATCGGTCTGGCGGCATCTTTACGCTGACGAGTCTCTTACTCTCCCCCTCTCTCTCTATCTATCTCTTTCCCTCTCTCTCTTCTTCAGCTAGCTGCCCCCTGCCACTGCTTTATGCTAAGCCCTGCCACGCCTGGCATGCGCCCATTTCGCTGTTGCCTTGAACGCGTGAAATGGAGTAGAAAAATTGTTTTTCTATCAAAGGCAAAAATCGCAGCAGTGTGCACCACTGACAACGCCACCGAGTCACCGCATCATCTAGCACTAGTACCATCACCCACCCCCACTCCCACCCCCACTCCCACCACCAATCAAACATTAGATGGCAGCAACAATTTTGTTGTTTATCGTTTTTGCTTCTCTATCAATTTAATGCCCACAACGTCGCTGGACACGCGGCTTTAACTTTTTTCCAACTTTGTTTTTATATATATTTTTTTTTTGGATTTTTATTTCGAAACGTATTTGAGGGAGGGGGAGGTAGGTTGAGGAGGTTGGGGGCCACTTGAGCTGCTGCTTCGGTTTTTGGTTTCTGATTCTGGTTCTGGTTCTGTTTCGGTTTCAGTTTCGGGTTTCAGTTTTGCTTGTCCGCCGTTGTCTGGCGGCATTAGCGCGGCTCAGACTTTGATTTGCCCTGCTAATTGAAGTTTTATTCGCTTTAGCGACGCTCACAACCACAACGTATGGTGGAAGCTGTGGCTGAGATGGGGCAGAAGAGGGCAGCACAAACAGGTGGAGGCAGGTGATTCCCAAACGGCGACTGGATTGGCAACTTATCGATTCTTTGTTTAATCGCTTTATGGCGCATTAAGCTTCGATCATTTTAAGGCTATCTACGCTTAGATATTATCATAATTTCATATTTATCAAGGGGTTTCTTTCTCAGCATTGCTTTTATAATTTTGGCGTCAATGTGATCTTATGGATATAAATGTTTTCGAAAAAATTTCGTTGTTTAAGGTATATGATAATTGTTATGGTTAAAATATCAGCCTCATTCTAATAAATTTAATAAATCCCAAAATTATTGAATAAATTTCAAGATCATTTTTTTTAATTTAATCGAAATTTTCTGTAAAAAAAATATTAAATAACTGTCAGCTTATTTAATAGAATATAATTATGAAAAGAATTTCAGCTTCTCTAAAATGTATTTAAAATTTTCTAAAAGCTTTATCTAGGGTGACCAATAATATTCCAATAATGATTTAAAAATATACATTGATACTACATAGATAATCTCTTTAAATATTTCGAAAATAATAATTAATTACATTAAATAATATATCTATAAAGATGTGATATTTTAATATTATAGATTTAGACAGATGAAATACTTCCCAAAAAATTTAAAATAATTTGAAGAAGAAACTGCTCTAATTTCGGGTAGCCAAATAATTTTTTTAAGTATAGTATATAGTATATTAATTTAAATGTCCAATATCACAACATTTTTGTCTAAGAAAATTTGGGGATTGAATATGCTTTTGTCACTTGACTTTCACCTCGTATATTTAAAAACATAAGTTGAGGCGTCGTTGCTCAACATTTTCAACATCATATGATTGTATTTTTCGGGTTTGATTTTTTTGAGCACATAACTCTTATTATACCCGTTAAAAAGTAAGTAATGGGGTATATTGTGTTAGTTGGAATGTATGTTTTTTGAAGTCGGTTAGAAAGAGTAGCAAGTGTTAGCATAAACAATGAAGTAAATAAACACATCTACATGTATTGTTAAGACACATCCCCTTCATAATGGATGTAATTCTTAGATATTTATCAATATCAAAATGCTAATCAATTGTTGTAACATGGCGACTAAATAATACTCGATACATTTAAAAGTCGCTTAAGTATCAGTTATCAGAATCTATTATTATTCGGAATTTTGCTTTGTTGTTGCCAGACATTTTTGTCGTTGGCTTTTTTTTTTTTTGTTTTGAGCACAAAGTGGCCATGACAATAGATCCCTTTTCATTTCCCCATCCACCTTATCTCCTCTCTCATTCGGTCCTCCTCATTCTACTCTTCTTCTGCTTCGGCATCCTATTAACTTAGCTGAAACAATTCGCGTTTTGTTGCTTTAGGTTTGGCACTTCATTGGCGTTTGTCAATTGTATCTGTATCTGTATTTGTATCTGTATCTGTATCTTTTGCCGTATGTTTATGTGTATGTGTTTATATGTGTTGTTTTGTTTGCCCGCATTTTGGTGTTGTTTGTGATGAGAATTTAATGATAATTGGTTTTGACAAATTTTTTAACTTGTAAATTTACAATTTTGCTCTGGGACTGATGAGGAGAAAGTGGGAGAAAGAGCTGCTGAGTGCTAGACAAAGAAAAAGCTAGATTTACAATTGCAAGAAGGTCTATTCTGCATGCTGACAGCCATATGTTTGCCTATCAACAAATACTTATGTTGCACATCTCCTTCGGCACCTTCTCACCCCCCTCACCCCCTCCCTCACCGTGCTCATCTCCGGTTTCGTCTACGTCTCGTTGGCCATAGACAATTCCTTGGCTTGCCTGCTTGTGTTTGTTTTCAGTTTGCTGCTGCCACGTCTGCATTGCGTCTTTTGTTATTATTACATTTTCATAAATGCAAAAGTACACACAGGGACACACACTCACGCACACACTCACACACACACACGCACACACGCACACACAAATGTAGACTAGCTCACACTCGAAGAACTCGTTGATAAATTTTGTAAAGTTTTGTCTGCTTCGTTGTCGGCATGCGGCTCGTTAGCTGCTTGTCTCTCTGGCTGACTTGCCACGCCGCACACTTACCCCTTTAACTTGCCACACACACACACACACACACACACACACACACACACACACACACACACTTACACACACATCCTCCATTTTTCCCTTATACATATATTCCTTTTGTGGCTTCGCTCTATGCTGTCCTTCTGTCTGTCTGTCTGTCTGTCTGTCTGTCTGTCTGTCTGTCTGTCTGCCTGTCTCCGGGTCTGCCTCCCTTTGTTTCCCTGTAATTGCAACTCCCTGCTGCACCTTCAGCTATACTCCACTCCTCTGCCCCTTCGTTCAGTTTAAAACGCATGTAACTTTGCTTCAACTGCATGCTGAAATAAGATATTTCAATTTTGTATTGTAATTTTAGCAACTTAAATGTAATTTTTGAAGACATGAGTCGCTTGTCAGGCAGCCATTGTGTGTGGCACGTGCCCCCTGCCCCTGCCCCTGCCACATCCCCACCCCACTTCACACACACACACACACACACACACACACACATGCCACTCGATTCTTTTGCCTTTCTTCAACCCAGCGGCATCTCAATACTAATGCAATTGTCAACAATTGGAAAGTTTCAACGGGTCCAACGGTTCAATACAGTGTAACCGAAAGCAGCCCCAACTCCTCCAGACATCCCCTCTCTCTCTCCCATCTCCAGCCCGGCTCTCATTTGTTGCTTCGCTTTAGAAAATTATGCAAACAGCCCCCAAAAAAGCTGTGGAGCTGCCTTCGTGACGTGTTTGTGCACGTAATAAACCCCTTCCCCTAAACTGCTTTCTTCAACCCCTGTTCTTTGTGGTGTGAGGCGGGTGGGGGAGGAGACAGTGTAACTGCCTAGGCGGCACTTTTTAAGCGTTTTGCTTGCCTCGACTCAAGTTTTTGGCAGCGCTTAAGAACTTAACACACAATGCAATGCAATACAAATACAACAAGAACTGTTGCAACTGCCTCCTGCCAGCCACGCCCAACGCACGCAAAACTTTTGCCACAATGCAGCACCAACACCCTCTCCCCCTCCCCCACCACTCACCTAGCACAAAAAATCTGTTGCAATGACAAAAGCTGCCTCATCGTGTGTTGCCAACGAAATGAGCCAAATTATGACAAATTGTTGGCAAAAGTATTTAAAATGAGTTTATATCTGGCTACGAAGACGAGTCAACCCCCCTTTAGAGCCCTTCTCTGGTGAGGTCTCGAGAATGCGTCCCCAAGTTCCAAGTTTCTGTGAATATTCGACAATTTTGTCTGCTCACTTTGGCACTAGGTGGCGCCAGCAGTTAACTCAATGCAAGCAGGTATACAACGTCGCCCACAAGACACAAGACACAAGACACAAGACACAAGACAATTAAAAGGTCGTTAAGCACGCGGTCGTTTGAATACCCAAGTGAATGTGAGTGTTGGAGTGTGAGAGTGAGTGTGAGTGTGTGCAGAAGTGTAGATTGTTTGGTGTTAAGCTCATGCTGATATATGTGGGACATCATAACTTACAGTTTGAATGAATAAATATGAATTAAAGCTGTCCAACTAAGTGCACATGCAACTGAATGCAGTATGAATACATGCATGAATCCATTTAAACAATTTGACAAATAATACTTATCTATTCACGACTATTCAATTGTAGAACATTTTGGGTATCCAAACAATTATGAGTGCACTCATTAATACAGTAATTAGTGTAGTAATACTAATATGATTTGAATTCAATTAACAGTATATTTCATAAGCCGAGTATTCACTTGTATATTTGAGTAAATTAATTTACTGCACTGCAATTGATGTTTGTATTCAAAAGTATGTAGATTTCCAAATATGCCTTTGAATATTCACAAGTATTCGTGAGTGTATTCATGAATACACTCATGAATCATTCGATATTTTCAATCGATGCGGCCATAAATCATCAGCCAATAGGTGAATCTTATATGTAAATCGCATGCACTCTTGAATACAATCACAAATCATACACTTATGCGTCTGCCATGAGTGTTAGTGAGTTAGTGAGAGTGAATGTGCTAAATGTATTATTCGCAATGTGACATTCACAATCACTGCAGCGAGTCGGTATTCACATGGACTGCTCACAAAAAAAAAAAAGAAGAAAGAAAAATGAAGAGAAAAGTAGAAAACACCCAAAACACTCACGGGTGCTCGGTTATGTTGCCAAACCACACAATTATGACGTGTCTTTCGGTCTGCGTTGGATTCGTGCGTGGCATTATAATATTTGCTGCTTTGGGGTTCATCTTGTCGTTGTTGCTGTTGTTGTTTGGAGCACGACCCAAACTGTAAGACAAAAATGCTGAAATATAACAACAAAATGTAAATCCTTTCAATTGAAATGTAACAGCCAACATAGTGCTAGCCAAAGGAGCAGCACCTAAGAGTAACAACAGCAGAAGAGGTCGCTCCAAAACGTCCTTGTCCTTGTCCCCATCCTCGTCCTTCTCTTCCTTCTTCTCCAATGGCTGCTCCTGTGCGTCGTCTTCTTCATCATCATCCCCTGCTAACAGCTTGGCTCGTCAGCAAATTCAGCTTGTTTGCGTTTCTAAGTTATGGTTACTGGTGCCAACTGGCTTAGCGAGTCAACGTCGACTGCAAATTGGAATGGGAACGAGAATTGGAATGAGAATGAAAATGAGAACGACTATAAGTGAGGAGTAGCTATGTATAGTATTCCAAGTTAGGTCAGTTCATGTCAGGCTGTTGAGAAGTTATAAGTTTTGAATTCGTAGGCGCACAGTGCGTATACTTCATATTTTCGTATCAAGCAATTGAAACTGTCAAGCAAAACTGTCAGATTGTGGATTTTACAGCATTAGCATAAAATGCTTTCACTAGAAGTACAAACAAAGAACAATAATAACAGCGTCCTGCTCTCATTTACAGCTCATCAACAGGTGCAACAGTATTGAAGTTGTTGCAAATATAAAAAACAGCGACAGCAGCGGTTAAAGGGCCAAGACGCAAGTTGTTGACCAACTTCAAGACATCGACACTGTTTCCATAAAGCGAAATTGTTACACAAATAAAAGCCAACGAAAATGACAACAAACAGCAAGAGCAGCGAATGAAGCGAATGAAGCGAATTGCCAAAGACAGCAATATGAAAAATGAAGAACGCACGATGCACAAATCCGAATATAAAATACTCTTTCAAACTTGTTGTAGCTGTCTAATGCAGATTAAGTTGCATGATAAAACAGTTGCTGTTACAATGGGAGAATGAGACACAGAGAGAAAGGAAAGAAAGAGAGATACCGAAAATGATATATGTAAAATAAAATGGAGAGGAAAAATTTAAAAAATAATAGACTGTTTTATAAATTCCATTGTAATACATTTAATGTAAACTTCTATTATGATGAAAAATTCAAATAGAGAGTAAAATCAAAGAATAATATAAATTAAATACAAAATTTCATATACAATTGTGACTTCTTGTATATTAATTACGTTACAAATATTTTTGTATATTCAGCATTTGGTTGTAAACATTATAATTTGTTATGAATGACACATTGGGAAAATAATTATACTGAGTACTTGCAACATTCCTGGTAAAAAAAAAAAATATGTTTGACTATATAACATTTTATAAAAATGTTGTGTTGTTAAATAAAATAATATACATACAATTATACATATTAAGCATATAATTAAATCGTAATCATTTTAAGTAATTGATGCTTTCATGCTTTTTATTTAAGCGCTAGTTACACTGGCTGCAAAGCGACCGCATTATAAAATTTCATATTTCATATAAACAA
This sequence comes from Drosophila innubila, assembly GCF_004354385.1. NCBI lineage: Eukaryota > Metazoa > Arthropoda > Insecta > Diptera > Drosophilidae > Drosophila > Drosophila innubila. Next base: position 15,185,709 of record NC_047626.1, read on the forward strand.
TAAACAAATAAACAATTCTTTCATTCCGCGGTTGTCTTTTAACTTAAAATTAAATTGCGCCAAAAAGTATGCTATAAAAATCAAATGAATTCTTTAATTACAAATTGATGTCTACTTTTAGCAATTTGTTTGAAATTTATGAAAGACATTAATTAAATTGAGCAAGTGTGAATTAGTTGAGGGAAAGAGAAGGAGAGACTAAGAGAAACTGAGAGTGTTGAGCGCGGTCAGCATTTAAAAGTATCTCAGCGCGTAGAAAGAGTATGTCTTCACAACATAGTTGCCTCAGCCCGGCTGTCCGGGTGCTTGGGGCCTTGAAGTGTTTGCCTTTGCCCAGGACCGCCATCTCTATAGTCGCTGCCACCGCCACCGCCACCGCCGTCGACGTTGCGTCCTCCTTTGTTTGTCTCAGTGACAGCGAGAACAACTGCAGCATAAAAACTCAGCGTGAGATAGTTAATTTGTTTTCACTTCAGCAACAATATCCAACCACCCAGCTGTCCAGCCATCTCTATTCCTTGTTATCCCTCTGCCCGCACCACCCGCTCTTCTCATACACACCATCTACACTCTGTCTTCTTCTTCTTCTACCCGCAGCTTCACTCTGCACGTTTTGGCTCATTTATTTTCAGTTTGACGCCCTGGCGTTACTTATTTGCACACCGAAAGCGCAAAAAAGACAAAAGCAGCAAAGGAGACAAAGTGCGAGAGAGAGAGGTAGCGAGAGCATGGAGTAAGGGAGACAGGGAGACAGGGAGATTGGAGAAACGGCAGACAAAGATTTAGAATAGCCGCTGTCAAACTTATCAAATGGCAGCGCGAAAAAGAAATGCAGAAAATTCTGGGAGCGGGCTAAAGTAGAAAGGCAAAGTGTAGACAGCGGGGGGGTGAAGGAGAATATAAAAATGTAGGGGCAGGGGGAGACGGTTGACAATTGCAAAAAATTGTCACAAAGCGAAATTAAAAACGCAAAAACAAACCGGCAAAGAGAAAGCGAAAAAAGGGCGAGCGAGAAGATGAGGAGGTGGCAAGAAGAGGAGAGGCGTGTGAAGCAAGAGGTGGCAATGGGGGGGGGGGGGGTTGGTAGAGGGAAGGGGAGGGGAAACTCAGAATGTAGAGCAAGTAGCAAGAAGTTTTATGGCAATGACAACATCAACATCGCCTCTGACGTGCTGGGCGGGACAGTGACGAGGGGGAGTGGAGTGGAAGGGGAAGGGGAAGGTGAGGGGGTGTTAAGGGGGCGTCCTTGTTATGGGCTGTGGGCAACTGTCAGTGCAAATGTTTCAATTTGGCATCTTTGCCCACTTTTGTCAACTGCTGACGACGACAATTGTTGTTGTTTGTTATTCTTGTTGCTGCTGTTGGATGTTGTTGTTGTCTTCATTATTATTGTTGTTGCCGGTTGCTGCTGCAAGCCATCCACCAAGCAGCTACCTCAACCACTCAATCCACGTGGGGGACAGACATGCATATTTTAATTAAATTGTTTGCCAACACCGAGCCGCTCTCACCACCCTCTCTCCCTCTCTCTCTCTCTCTCTTTACCCTTCACCCTTCATCAGCCCTGCCAAAACAGCGGGTGGTGCAGAAAACTGATCCCAAAATCAAGCGGTTTCTCGTTATTGTTGTCGTTGGGGTTCCTTTCTTTGGGCAACTAGAAAAGGTGTGAAAATTAAAACTAGATGCAAGCTGACATCGACGTCAGAGCTTTTAAAGGATAACACTTTCTTTCTGCCCACTCTCTATAAGCGTACACTGATAAAAGAAAATGTTCTAAAATCAAGATTTTGCTCTCAAAACTAAGATTTTTGGTCTAAAAAATGCGTCGAAAACATAAAATTCTTGAATTAAGAAAGCACATCTTAATTTTAAGAACATTTTCAATAAGACCAAGTTCTTATGATTAAAACCAAAAAATAAAATTAAAAAAATTATTTTTTTATATTTATATTTATATTTTTTTTATTTTTAAATTTTGATTTTTTAACATTTTATTCTGTTTTAGTAATTTTAACAATTTAAGATTTTTATTCTTATATTAAGATTTTTTAAATAAATAATCTTAGTTTTAGTAATGTGGTCTTAATTAATTCGTATATCTTATTTTAACAACAAAATATTTAAGATGTATGTTCTTGATTTTAGAAGTTGGTCTTTTCTTTCAGTGTATGTGCTTTAATGTTCCCTTGCATTCACTTACCATAAAGAGGACTGTACTTATGACGTCAACATGTTGTCATTTCCATTTCGGAATCTTGGGGAAATAGTATCCGAAAGAACTGAAACCAATGCGTTTTTACGTTGAAATATGTAGTTTTTATTATTGACTATATATAAATCAAATGTAGCTCCAACTTATTTCTAATAACGATCAACTTTTTATATATATTTTGCACTTAAGGGTAGCATTTTTCAAAATATCTTTAAAAATGTGCTAACTATTTTGAAAATTAAAGAGAAGCACAGAAAAATTTCAATACAAGTCAAACATAATCTTAATTTTTTAAATTGCTTTCTTCACTCACTCAGTCTCAGTCTAAATTTTTCTACTTGAGGTACAATTTTTTGACTTATTCTTCATGATCCCTTTCCAAGTCTTGAATATAATCAGCAATCCAGAGTTTCAATTGTCCAAAGATTTACTTTTTTTTAGAAATATCAACACTTTTTATTAGAAATATCAACACTTTTCTCCTCATTTGATGAGAGTTTTTGCAATTCTCTGAATTCTTGGCTATAATGCTTGAACGTAAATTCAGTATAGAGAGTATCTGCTAGCCGAGCCACAATTTTTGGCTTTTTTTAAACTTTCTATCATTTAACGCACTTTTCTGACTATTCTCATAATCCTTGTCTGTCTCTTCCATTTCTTCTGCCTGCCATTATCCAAGTTTGGTATCAGCAAATCCATGCTCTATCAGCTTTTTTGCAGTTATCTCGACGAGTGGTAGCACTCTACTACCCTCTGTCCGACTGTCCGTCCGTGGGGGATGCCTTAACTCCAAATTCAGCTAATAATTTGGACATTTTGTGCGTGGTTGGCCTTGTTTGCCTTTAGCCTGTTTATGTTTGCACACTGCTCGCTGTCTGTTATAGAGAGGAGAGATCAATGATAAAATATATTTTATTATGCTCGGTGCGACAACAACAGGCAGACAACCAGACAGCCAGACAACCAGACAACCATACTACTAAACAACTAAACAACTAAACAACCAAACAGCTAAACAGCTAAACAACCAGACAAGCGAACAGACGGACAAACGGACAAGGGGACAGTACACCCCCTCCCGTGCCACCCCTCGCACCGCAACGCAATCACAATCCACGACTCGACCGTAGTATATATGTATATAGTATTGTTGAAGCTTGTCCCGCCACTTGCCTCGATATTAATTATTCAGCTGGGCAACAGCCATTTGCCATTCGCCATTTGGTTATTTGGTTATTTGGGCATTTGGCCATTGTCATAATTTTTGGCAAACGAACAATTAGGCCTGGCCTACAGGCAAGGTTCGAATTGGGACTGAAGAAGCGGGGGAAGAGCGTAGACGAGTTTCGTGTATTGAGTTTTGAAATAACTGCAAAGTTGTATCGATTAAATTTGTTGGCTTTTGTCATTATTTTGTGACTAATACCAGTCCCTTAAACTAATTTAAATCCTCCCCTTATTCATACACTGCTTGCAGTGAAATAAGTCCCACAAATGTGTTATTAATGTGTGCAAGTGTTTGTAACTGGCATCGTAATATTTTATTAAATAACTATATAAAAATGTTAATGCATCCTTTTTGAAATCGAGTTAAGTTGGTCTATCTGTCTTTAGTGTGAGTTCATAGATACTGACACTATGTTTATTATTCCAGTATAAAGAATCCATAACTATTATACTGAGACTACTACTGAGATTTCACTAAAAGCAGATATCAATGCAAGAAAGTCAATTATTTCAAGTTTTTATGTGTACCGAGCAGTTTAAAGTCGAGCACACTCGAATTCTAAGTTCTTGCTCGTTTCATTTTGTTATTTCATCTACAATAGTTGACTTTCGTTTTTGTGGTAATGATGAACTCTGTTTCTGGCTGACATCTGACGTCTGGCAACTGGCGTTGATAACTGGCAAAGTGGTCAGTTGGAGAGACTGAAAGTTAGACAGTCGCTCAGCTAAGAAAATAACAACAATTACAGCAAGAAGAAATAAGCTCAAAGCTAAAACCAAAAGCCAAAAGATAAATACGCAGCGAAACGAAATGATTTTCTAAGTAAGTGCAAATTGCGTTTTAATTAAAATGTAAAAATAAAAACACAGAGACACTGACAGACAGAATTCTAGAGAGGGGTGTATGTGTGAGTGTTGGGGTAAGAGTTGGGTAGAGGGTAGGCAATGGGGGGGATGGTTGGGGAAATAATTAAAATTCGAAAAGTAACTTGAAAATGTTTTCGCTGCTCATGCGACAGCTGCCAATGAATGACTCTGACTCTGACTCTGGGCTCTGTCTGGACTCAGTCTATCTAATTGCCCTTGCCTCGCTTCCCCCTCACCCACTTGCTGTTACAATTTGCCCTCATTTCGCACTTTAAGGGAAAGTAGAGACAGCAGGCGCTACGTGCCGTGGTATTAACTCCATCTAAGCTCACAAAACGCGTAAATGTCACATTTCCATTTACTTGCATTTTACCGTATTTATATTTTTGTTCGACCAACCACTCCCCCTCAGATCCCCCCGCGCCCTTACTACTGCCTATATTTGCGGCCTTTGACTTGTCGTATCAGCATTTTCCTGTTTTTCCTGCTCTTCCTGCTCTTTCTACTCTTCCTTTGCTTTTTCCTGCCGCTTATTGCGACGCCTTGGCAAATGCTGTGAAAAATTATTTGACAAACAGTTTTCCGCACGCTTTTCACATCTACATCATCATTTTCTTTTGCCGTCCCGCTTGACCCCACCCCCACCGCCTCCCCCACCCTTTTCTTTTGGCCTTGTCAATCTGCCTGTGAAAATCTCGTTATTTTGTAGCAATTTTTAGTGTCGTTCATTCGAAGGAGGCATAAAAATGCAAACTTTTTAATTGGGTTTCTGTGGGATCACATTCGTGGAGGCCGAGGGGGGGAGGGGGGTAAGGGAAGCGGAGTTTATGCTGTCAACTAGAGTGTCAGGGGCTTGGCGCCCGAATTGACATCTAAGTCCAGGACTTGCTCCTGGGATACGGATACTGGGCTCAAAGCTGCGTTGATGGCACCAATTTGACGCGGCCAGCAAATTTAAGCGGCTTAGCTTGACCAAAGCTTCCGGCATCATCAAAAAAAAAAATAGAGAAAAAAAGAAACAGAATAAAAAACAACAAGAAAAGGACTAGCCAATAGAAAATAGAAGTCAGAAACACAACAATATCAACAACAATCTGCAGTAGGCTCGCAAATTGTTACTCAGCAAAAAGATTTCACAAGGATCTGCATAAATTAAGAACTCGTTTTTAACTCAAAATTGGTGTGGGAAGGAGGAATTGGGACAGAAAGGGAGACTAGTCGGATCAGCTTTAACCCGTTCAATACTCACCTATTGTGGCAGTCATAAAAGTAATTAAACTGCACACACATACACTTTTGTATACACAACTATATTGATTAAGCAATTAGCTAAAATTACACTAAACACACACAGATACATCTGCTTCACAGCACATAGTTTCTCCCTTCTCTTCTTCTCCTTACATCTTCAATGTGTCTGCGTTTTGTGCGTTTAGCACTGCGCTATGTAAACAACGTCGCGTTACACACACACACACACACACACACACACACACACATAGGCAGTCTAATAGATAGCGATAGCCATTGCCATACTATATCTATTTATATGCCCAGACACATCACAAACAGAAAGCCCAAAGCAACTGAGTCAAAACTTTGTTTAACTGGGCGTATGAGCGATGATTTAGCATGTGGATTTGTTGATAAAACTAACTACGAGTACTAGAGTTGGAAATAAAGTAATGTTCAGATCAAAAGCTGACTATATATGTATGTTCAAAGGACCTATTTGATATGTACTTTCAAATATGCACCCGACTTTTAACTAGATTTCTTTTATATTAAATAGCTCGAATTTCTAGGCTAATTTAAAAGATTTCTGATAACTTTTTAGTTCCTTCTTGGCAATAATTAAACATTGATAGATTTGCATTTATTTATTTATACACTGATCGGCAAGTAACTGGAATGAAAAGAAATATAATTTATATTATGAATATTATATGCTTATATTAATGTTTTTAAGTTTTCAATTACAATACCTTTTATTTTTGCCAAATTTGGCAGCATTTAAAGATTAAACTGTTTGATCAAAGTGCGATATTTATTGTGTATTCATTGTCTATTCGTTTGATTAGCATCATTCTTTATCTCATGCAAAATCGACGCCATAGATTCGAATAGAAACTAATTGGATTCAACAGAGCTTTGGCCAGGGTTAAGCTAAGAGCAAAGCGGAAGAGAGAGCATGGCAGCGGGTTATGGCCATAAGTTGAAATCCGTTAACTAACTTGTTTGCATTTGCTATTGGGCTTTCGCCTCTAAGCCTTTAAAGACACAGCTCTTCGACTGCTGCTCCTGCTCCTGCTCCTACTCCGACCAATACTCTTGATCCGACTGCTGTTGCGATTCCTGCTCCGTCTTCTGCTCACATCGCATGTGTTGCCATCGATTTGGCCGTTTAACATTTATCGCCCCAACTGCCGTTGCTTTCTCTAATGACTGGGCCAATATATATGGCTAGCAATTTTGCACATTTTGCACTGCGTGTCACCTGCGCTGCCCAGATAAATCGCCCCGCTTTGAACGGGCACGAGCAGAAGGAAAAGGGAGGTCGAGCAGGAGGAGATGGGAATGGGAATGGGGAAGAGAAAACTCCGCAAAACTTTCACCAACGGCGATTTGTCGGTTTATGTGCTGTGAATTGAAATGCAGCCAAGAATTTTAGACATTGGCACTAAAGCCCAGCTCCCCTAGTGCTCCCATATGGACGGCTAATGCAAAACAAATCGAATCCAGGTGGCGTCCAGTCAATGGGCTGCTGGGGCCTCGGTCGTATCACCTGACGTAAAGCCACTTGCCATAGACATCCTCGCACATTGTCGTCCTTGTGGGTTACTTGGGGTTGCTCCTCTAGCTATTTCACCACCTCCACCCCCCTTCTCTCACTATTATCTGGGCCAAAACAACAATAAAGAAATTGCCTGGCGCGCTGAAGCGTAAGCGACATTTCTGGCCCAAGTCCTCGGCTATGCCACGTTATCCTATCCTGTCCTATCCTGTCCTGTCCTGTCCTGTTCTGTCCTGGCCTGTCCTGGCCTGTCCCCTTCTATACTATTCTGTGCTGGCTCGTTGTGTCCTGGTCTGTCCCATGCCCAGAGCGTTACCAACAACATTGTTGACCCCAGCTGGTCCGTTGGCTGTCCAACTTGTCGCTGTGATGATTAATGGCCACCAAACTGATAAATCAACTTTGTCGCTGTTGCTGTCACTGCACAAACACGCCGCAAAATGCTGCGCCCCCGTCATAGATACACACACACACACACACACACACACACACACTCCTACATATGAGAGGTGTTCGCTTGGCTGGAAATTCGCTTCGATTCCATTCCATTCGATTCGATTCGAGTCGATTTGTTTCAATTCGTTGCGGCTCACTTGAGTTTTAGCTAATGTTCAATATGCCACGCCCACAACGACATACAACTCCCCTCTCTCCCCTCTCCCCACCCCCAACACGTCCCTTGCCTGCCCATTGCAACATATGCAAACACGCCAATTTCAACGTCATTCTCCGTCATCCAATTTCATTCCATTGTCTACCGGAAATTATTTCCAGCTGGGCTAAAACAACAAAAATAACCATTGGTAATATTCCTGTTGACAACGCACTTTAAATGCTCTTCTGTCCACAGCCTGTCTCTCTTTGTCCTCCTTCCCTTGCTGTCTCTTTCTACAATGCTTTTGTGAGCGATCTCAGAAATTATAAAATATTTGTATTCTTAAAAATTATTAGCAGCCGAGTAGACTCTGCCCGTCCGGGTGTATGACCTGGGGTCAGGTGATAGCTTTAGATTTAAAAATTTCGACTTTAAAAATTCCAAAGGGGGGACTCTTAGCATCGAACCCATGATCTAGAGAAAAATAATTTTTTTTACAAAATTAATTAAATTTAAATGTAAAATGAATAAAGAGGCCTAGCCATGATCAAAAAGATATTCCGTTCGAAAATCGGCTTAGTTTTGACAAAGTTATGTCAGTGTGAAGTTACTCAGACTTTGGATATAACAACTTTACAAGTCAAAATTTTTGTCCGATATGACATGATTTTTTACAGAAAAATTAAAGGTCTCAAAATTAAGTTTAAAGTGTTGTTTTATGCTAAAAACGATATAAGGAGTTGATTAAGAGTGAAAACTTGAGATTTAAAGTTTTGAATTTTCAAAATTCTAAAGGGGGGACCCTTAGCATTGAAACCAAGACTTAGAGAAAAATAATTTTTTTTACAAAATTAATTAAATTTGAATGTAGAATGAGTTTGGAGTCCAAACCATGATCAAAGAGATATTCCGTTCGAAAATCGCTTTAGTTTTGACAAAGTTATGTCAGTGTGAAGTTGCTCAGACTTTGGATATACGACTTTATTAGTCAAAATTTTTGTCCGATTTGACATGATTTTTTACAGAAAAATTAAAGGTCTCAAAATCAAAAAAATGGATACTAGAGCCTATTAGATTTGCTATCATACTTCAACTATTGACGCTACCTTGTATGGTTGTATTATGTATTTGTGTAGCTCTGATAAGAGTGGGAGAGAAAGAGAGTTGGAGAGGGAGAGATAGACCTCTTGAACCCGTGGCCATTGACCAAGTTGAACAAAATGTCGCTTGGCTTTAAAGTCACGTTTAGTTGACCCCCAAAACGCGTTCACGTTACGTTCCCATTCACGTTCGCATTCACGTTCTCGTTCACGTTCACCATTCACGTTTTCGTTGGCGTTACGTTCATTGGCATTGCAATTTGGCTCATTAGACACATTTCGTTGGCAATTAAGTAAATAATTTGTAAGCCACAAACGTTGCAATGGTCGCGGCCGGGCAACGTCTGCGGTTCCATTTACAGGCCCAGCATAGTCCTGGCCAGCGACCTGTGCGGCAACGCCAGCGACAACAACAACAACAGCAACAACAACCACAACAACAACAACAACAGCAACAACAACAGCAACAAAGGTAAGGAAAGCAACAACGTTTGTCGAGCGCTCGCCCGTTTATTATGTGGCCATTGTTGTTGTTGCTGTGGCAACGATTGTTGTTGTTGTTGTTGTTGCAGTTACTGGTCGCTTGTGGCCGCCGCTGTGGTAATTTATGTTACTGCACCAAGTAAATGCCGCCAAAGCACAACTCTTGCAACACACACACACACACACACGCACAAACGAAGACTAACAATAATGGAGAGAGCGAGAGAGAGTGAGAGAGAGAGAGACATAGTGGTTTACATGTAAGTCCGACTGTTTGTGTTTGCGCTTTTGTTGTTCTGTTTGCCAATTGATTTGAAAATCACAATAACATAAGCAAACCAACAGCTGCAGTGTCTAATGCGAATAACAGTGCATTATTTCCCACTTCCCAGAAGAAGGCGTGTCAGACGCCCTTAAGTATATATATTCTTGATCGGTAGCAACAGCGCAGTCGATTTAGCCATGTCCGTCTATCTGTCTGTCTGTCTGTCCGTCTGTGTACGCGTCGATCTTAGAGACTTTAGGAGCTAGATAATTCAACCTTGGTATTAAGGTTACTGGATACCAAGTTTTGTTTTTATTTTTCAGTCGAAAGTCAAGTCTAAGAATAAAAAATTTCTTTGTGTTTTCTTAATAAATTTTACAGAATATGCACCTGGGCTGGTCCTATACAACCTGACCAAATTTGGTTCAAATCGGTTCACTATATTATATAGCTGCCATAGAAACCATCTGTTGAAAGAAAAACTTCTTGGTTTTTTTTTGAGATATCACAATCAATCTGATAAAGTATGCATCTGGGTTGGTTCTATTTATCAGCAATCAGCCGAAAATTTAATACAGCGCTTTGCAAGGACATCAAAACTTCATCGTTCCAAACGACATTTACGTGCCTGTGCACAGGGTATCCTACTGTCGAGTGCGCTCGACTGTAGCCGCACCGCGAGCGTAGCGAGTAGGGGGGAGTCCGCTTGGTTAAAAAAAAAAACTTAATAGACGGGTGCACATAAATTCAATAAATTTCTATATTTCGTTATTAATTTTACGCAAAAATCCACATCAGTTCAGCATGTTCAAACTTAACAGTGTTACCACTCAACTATTTACTTATTTTCAGAAATTCCTCAAATGCTTGATAAAATGTCATATTAATAAAGATCAGTTTATAAACTGTTATACTTTACTGGAAAATAACATTTATTGCTCTCCCATAAACTATATAAATATATGTATGATATTTTAAAATTTTTCGTTGTTGTTTTCAAGGCTGCAAACCTCCAAAATTTTGTTAAAGGTTCGGCTCGGCGGCTCGGTTCGGTTCGCGAATTGGTATATATACCCCCTAAACCCAAGGTTTAGGTTCCAACCTTTGTTCAATTTCATGCGAAAGAAAATATTTTCATTGTTATACATTTTTCTTTAAATTTTTAACGAATTAAATTTTTTTTTTTAAGAAATCAAATTTTGATGATAATTTAAATTTATTTAAAGATTTAAATATGCCTTTTTTTAATCTCAAATAATTGCGTAATGTTAGAAAACCATAAAATTTATGTAATTATTTTTTTCTCCAACCGAACCTTTTATTTTAGAAAGCGGTTCGGCTTAGGTTCGGGTTCGCAAAGTAAATAATTTTAAGAGTTCGGTTCATGATCTGGTTCAAGCTGCTTAAAAATCCGAGGCGAACCGGTTCTTCGAGGTTAGGTTCAGAACCTGTTTGCAGCCTGGGTTGCTTTAAACCTTTTAGAAACTTGCCATACTATATGCTGTCAGTTTTCCGCATACGCTTTTCCGAGCCACATTGACTTTCCATACACATTGACTTTCCATCCATTCTGATCAGAATTTGGAGCATATTAACGATCCGATTAACTGTTCCATGAGCTTATAGTCTATCGTCTTCTGGTAGTCCACAGCTGGACTACAATGCATGTGGCATGTGACATGCTGCATGGTGCATAGGCATTTGTCTGGGTGTCTCCAGCGACGACAATGGCCAGAGAGGCGGCATCGTGACTGTTGGCATTGCCATCAGTCATCCAACTAATCTGTGCGCCCAAGTGCGGCGGAGCGTCCGATAAGCGCCATGTTGTTGATGTGTCTGAACAGATCTATGGCCATATACAACATAAACGTGATGACCGTGTGTCCAGTCTACCCGCACCCCCCGCCCCCAGGATCTGCTGCTATTCCCGTCTGTCTGGACAATGGGGGATTTTCCACTTTTATCTCAGCCTCTCTTCTTTTGGGGAGTCGGCGTCGTTATCATCGTCCGTTACTTGTTTATGCATGTCATTGTTTGCATGTAAATTTGAGCAGCTCCCTCCTGCCTCCCCCCTCCCCTTCCACCCCTTCCACCTCTTCCTCTTCCTCCTGCTGCTGTTTCATGCGCCCCGTAGCAACTGTTGCTGGAAAGGTATTTCCAGTGAACGTCGCCAGTTACCGGTAACTGGTAACTGGTAACTGTTATCTGCCACCTGGCATTCCCTTCTCTTTCCATCTTCCAATCTGTATTGTGGACAACTTTTGTGGCAATCGACGATGGCTTTAAGTACGAGCATTAAAGTCTTGCCCTGGCTCTGTGCTGCCAATTTAATTGAATTATGGCGCGGGCGAGGGCGACGCATCGGGGGCGTGACATGGAGGTGGAAGGTGGCGGGGGGGCAACTTCAAAGAGCTGCTGGGCTGATAAGAACAAAAGTATGTTGCTGCGTGGAATTTCTCAGCAGTTCCGGGATCTGAAATTAGAAAATGGCAACGCTGTCACAGTGGGCAAAACAAGTGCAAAAACCCATTGGAATTATTGATATCTTAAATAAAAATTGTTTAATTTGTTCCCAACTTTTTTATAAAAACTAGTCGGAAAGTCGAAACCCCGATAATAGGAATATCTTTAACATACTTTTAGGAGCTTGTATTGCTTTAGAAACTAAAAACAAAAAACTTTTTCATACTAAAACTTGATTTTCTACCGATCGGTCCTATGACAGCTATATGATATAGTCGACCGATTTGAACAAACTTCGGCAAGGATGGACAAAACCAAGTTAAATGCATATTCTATCAGTTTAATTAAGATATCTCAAAAAACAAAAAACTTTTTTATACTAAGACTTAATTTACGATGGAGCGTCTTTATTGCAGCTATATGATACAGTGGACCGATTTTAACCAAATTTGGTAAGGATGTATAATATCAGCCCATATGCATATTTTATCAGTTTGGTTAAGATATTTCAACAAACAAAAAACTTTTTCATACTCAAACTTCATTATCGAAGTATCGTTCCTATGGCAGCTATATGATATAGTGGGCCGATTCAAAAATAAGAACAAACTTGATCTGTCTATGGTATCCAGGTACCTACATACGAAGTTTGAAGTCTCTAGCTCTTATGGTTTCTGAGACCGACGCGTTCAAACAGACGGACGGACAGACATACAGACGGACAGACAGACGGACATGGATCAATCGACTCGGCTGTTGATCCTGATGAACTTTTGGGAGGTCTGGCACGCCCCCTTCTGCCTGTAACATACATTCTGCACAAACACATTATATCCTTTTTTGCCAATTTTCAATGGGGTATAAAAAATGGATGATACTCTGTGTGTTGTAATTCAAGGATGAAGAATATGCAAAGACAATTGGAGGTTTTTCTTTCAAGTGGAACAGAATTCATCTTTAACTGATAAACTGATAAACTAGAAAAAGTTTGCTATGTAAATAAGTACATTTATACCCACTGTGCAGCGCTGCCAGCGTCAACAGCATTCGTATCGTATATCAAAGCGTGTGGCAAGTGGCAAGTATCAAGGGCAAATAGCAACAGCAGCAGAAGCGGCAACGACAGCGACAGGAGTGGAAACGACAACGGTTCTGGCAACGTGAGCATGCCATGTGAATTTTCTGAGGAGCTCGAACTCTTGACTGGACCTGTTGCCGAAGATGACAATAACAATAACAACAGCAACATCCAACTGTTGGCACTCAGCTGCAGTTGGTTTTTGTCTTGGCCAATGCAACACATTTAGTTGCGTTACGTTACGTTATGTTACGTTACGTTACGCGCGACTTTGCCGTCAAGTCTTGGCCGCAAATTATGCCAAGAAACTTGTTAAACTTATTAAAACGAAACCTCAGCGTGAAGTTGCCAAGGCAAATACACACACCCACACACACACACACACACACGCAGTTCTCCCTTTCTGTCTGTTCTTGGCTTGCGGCAAAATGTTGAAATGCGAAGACGACGACAACGAAGACGAGGACGAAGACGAGGACGAGGACGATGAGAATGTCACAGCAGGTGGTAAACAACTATGAGCAAGGACATAATATGTTTTTGCCTTACTCATATACCAGCTATCAGATACACCCGCTCTCATATTCTCAGGCACTTACATACTAGTTACACCCAAACTTAGTACTCTTATCTTTAAGTCATTCTAGACCAGGTGAGCTTTACTTTGTGATAAAACGCAACTGGACACAGCGTGTATTTTCAATGAATGTTAACTTTTTATTACAATATATTAATCTAGTTAACAGATTTAAATACTTATTTGCTAGAAATAGAAGAATTTGTGTAGTAGCGGCAAATATCTGTTTGGTCGGTAAAATTAAGATTTAAAAAAAAACAACACCAATATTTTAAATATTATAGTTTGTAATTCATACATTATTTTAGAGTCGAAAGCCTACTGGGGCTTTATTAGTGCTCGTAAAACCATTAGTAGGTTCCTCATTGTATACTAGGTTTATTTTGATAAGATAAAAAATAGGATTTCATTAAAGAGCAGAAATTGTATTAACCGTACGATCTCCGAACAAAAGACATTTAATCATACTTCATTTATGCAATTCAGAAAAGCTGAAAAATAAATATTGGTATATTAATGTCTTTTCTTTGTTAATATTTTCAAGTTAAAAATTTGCATTTCGGAAAAAAAAGAATATATTTGTGTAATTGTAAAAATAATGTGACTTTTTTAGAATTTTCAAATAATTTAATTCAAGATATTTTATTGAAAAATAAGTTAAATATGTTTATGGCTTGGAAGGATCTGTGTTTAATATTTTTCATATATGTAGATCATTTTAATAAGTGAAATTTTGTTAAAAAATGAAAAATGAATTTCATAATTTTGGTTATCTGTTGTTTTAAAGATATTCAATGAGAAAGCCGACTTTCAATGGTCCCTTATATAATGTCGGGCAAATTAGCCTTAGTCCTTGAAGTGTTACCGCGAAGATACGAGACAGATATCAAACAGATACTCAGTGGGGGAAGGGAGACGAAGGGAGAGCCGATACACAGTGGCAGCAATAAGTGTTTATATTATAGTATATGTCTGGTTTTTGTAGCTGTCCGAGGTCCGTTGACTGTTGACTGTTGTCTGTTGTCGTTATCCTTGTCTCTGTTTTTATATTCAGTTTGGTTTGGGTTTTTTGTTGAATTCCATTTTGGTTTTGTCACTCGCCTTTATCACATTACGTCAAACCGCAAAACAAATGAATCGATAGTCGTCGTCGCGATGCTCATTAATCAACTTCAGGCCGCCTTCAGCCTGACTGAGTCAGTCAAGGCTTCTGTCAGTCAGTCAGTCAGTCAGTCAGTTGATCAGTGAGTCAGTCAGTCAGTCAGTCAGTCGGTTAGTGAGTGAGACAGTCAAGTAAAGGCATCAAAGGAATCGTAAACAAATGAGTTCTGTTGCGGAGCATCCGCTGCCTGGACATTGATGGTGACAGGCATCAGCGTCCTGCTTATAATTACCATCCATGTTTGATTTCGACTCAGCAGCAGATTCCTCTCGCCACTCGACGTTGAATGCCACAAAGTTGGCGACAGCCATGAGCCCACTCGAGTGACAGCTCACAGACGGTGACAGTAAAGGGAACAGGAACGGTATCGGGAACGGGAACGGGAACAGTAAAGGGGACAAGAAGCTTTGAGTTCTGATTCCTGAGCTCTGATGTCTTCAGGTTTTGTAATTAATACGCTAAACGAACGCACACAGGACGAGCTGGCAAATATGTGATGCTTATACAATCCTCTCTTTCCTATCCCCTATTCCCCTTCCTTTTCCCCCTTTCCGCAAGGAAGATTGCCTCAAAACGAAACGCAACTGCAAACTGCACAAAATTAATGACAGGCATAACAATTTTGTTGGTAGTTCTTTCAGCTGCCTCTGCGTGTGGCACGAAGGTGAGCCAGGATTTTCCAAAAGCAAAGTGAATTCTGTGCAAAGAAAAGAAAACTTTCATTCAAACTCTGGCACATGTCGATGATTAGTGGCAGCCTTAAAGCGGCCAAATAACTAACCAAAGACTAAGTTAGTCCACACTCGAAATCTTTTGCTAGTCTCAAAAATAAATAAATATACATATAGTATATAAAAAAGAAATATTCACACTCAATCATCTCTCCAACGGAGGAGGATAAGCAAAGGAAGCGCATTTCTCCTTCAATCTTCCATCTTCCGTCTTCCATCTTCCGTCTTTGGTCTTCAGTCTTCTTGGCTTATTAACGGAACTCGCCAGCTTAAGCCGTTAACTGCAACTTTCTCCTCGAAGGAGCTTCGCCGGTGGAAGACTACAACGACTGCGACTACGACTACGAGAACTGCACCAATAAAATTTCGAAACACGGCAAAGTCATAAAACTCATTGTATTTATATTGTTGCTAGACTCACTTCGTAATCTACCCTGCTTAAAATGCCAACG
The DNA here is from genome assembly GCF_004354385.1 of Drosophila innubila. NCBI lineage: Eukaryota > Metazoa > Arthropoda > Insecta > Diptera > Drosophilidae > Drosophila > Drosophila innubila. The sequence goes on from NC_047626.1 coordinate 15,201,715, forward strand.
GGCATATCACACTATCTTTAAGTTGAAGAAATCCATATTGTGCTAATAATAAATGATGTTTACAATTGAATTTGTTGTGAATCTTAGCTGAATTTAGGCAATTTTTGGGTATTACCAAGTTTCTTAGATGAGGCTTTAAATTGAAAATTAAAGTCTTTATTTGAGTGAGTTTTAGTTGGCTAATTTAATGAGTATTTGCAAGTTCGTCTTAAAAAAACCATCCAATCGCTATTCATAAAAAAACCATCCATCAAATTATGTTCACAGTGGCATAAATCTGCGAATAGAAAGACTTTATTTGTATTCTACTTATGATAGTCAATTAATAGGTATTTGAACGTCTGGTCAACTTGATCTCTAGCTGCAAACACACAGTCACCCCTTCTCCTTCCACGCCAGACACTTTTTTAAGAGCAACAAATTTGCAACAAAAAATATTAAAAAAAAAAAAAAAAAAAAAAAAAAGAATAATAATACACGACAACGCCGACAAAAAGTTGAAGTTGAACACCGAGAGGAGTGAGAGTGAGAGAAAAGGGCGGCAAGTACGACTAAGTTCCATGTTAAAGTTTTTTGGGGGTGCAGCAAGTTGCACTAAACATCCGGCAGGCGTCGACAGCGACAACAACAACAACAACAACAACAACAACAACAGCGACGTTGACGTCGGCAGGCATTTTGTAAAATTAAAAAGAAAATTGTGCGAGTTACTCGTCGACTCAACTGAAAATCAAATGCTGGCTTCCAGTTTGATTGTGCCGAGGCATCAAGAGGGGCGGATAAATGGCGGATAGACGGGGAGCGGTATCGGCGCCTCAATAATAGAAAAATATTCAACAACATTTTACAACGTTGCGGTGATGTATGGCAAAAAGTTATTACAGAACCCAAAATGTTGGCACGCACGACCAACAACAACAACAACAACAACAACAACAAGAATAATAATAATAATAATAACAGCAACTGCTATTACAACAACAAGTTTGGCTATTTGCGCATATACATATGATAGTTGACACGCCCCTCGTCCCGCCCCGCCCCCTGTTCCGCTCTGCCTTCTGCAGTTGCTTCACATTAGTTGCTTGTTAAAGTTTGCCTTTGCACTTTGAGTCGACTCACCCTTGGCAGAGGGACAGGGGGACAGAGGGACAGAGGGGCTGGGATGGGAATAACAGGTGTTGCTGTTGTTGGGCTGAAAATGAAGTTGTGCATGTGGCAAGAGCACACCTTACAGCCCCCCCTCCCATATCACTCACGAGTTCAGTCAGCTTGCCACAAAGCTCAACTGTAAAGTTTTAAGCAACTGCCGTCGTTGGGATTTCTATGGCCAAGACCAAGTTGCCTGTCCAGGTATTTATCTTTAGCTGCAATGAAACCGGATAATGCTCCTACAACTCCAATTGTTTTTGTTGCTATTGTTGTTGCTGTTGCTGCTGCTGATGTTGCTGATGTTGCAAATATCGTAGACCTTATGCCATTCATTGGTTTAACGCTGCCGCAACATTTATTGATTTAGATGGAATTTTTTGGCTAAATGACGATAGTCCTTGCTCCTTGTGTATCCGTGTATCCGTGTGTGTATGTTGTTGCTATTAATTATTAACACAAGCCATTTTCCATTAGCAAAATGTTTGCCAAGAAATTTAAAAATGTTCATATTTATTTATGCATTTAACTCGAAATTCGCTTAAATATTTTAAGAACTTACTCGTCTGCATAAAAATATCTACATGTATTTTAGAGTTTTTGCAATTTGATTTAATTGAAATTTGCAGTCTATTAATTAATAGTCGGATCTGTCAGTTTGCTCTGAATTCATTCTCCACTTAAGCAGCAATTGAATTGAAAATTTCATTGCATACTGCTCAACTAAGCATGATAAATGCCTTACACTTTTAATCTGCAATTGATTCAGTTTATAATGCACTCGGAGATAACTGTAATATGCAATTAATAATTAATAACAAGACAAATATATTTATCTTTGAGAAGCCAAAGTAAAATACCCTTACAAATTCCTATGTAGAATCTATACATATGCATGTATGTATGTACACTAGTCGGCACATCTATTTTGGCATTGTATTCATTTATTTATATTTGATTTTAATCTATGCATATATATCAAAAATTTATCCCCGTTTAACAATTTCGTAAATGTATCCATCCATGGTACTCTGCACATTAGGGTGGTGAATAATTGCGATTTTTGTATAAAGGACATAAACTTTTTAAAATTTTTCAGCTATACATTTTGAATTGTATGTATTTTATACAATTGATCATTTTTAAAATTATTTTCCAATATTATTTTAAGTTCTAAACATTTTTGCTTTCTCTCCACTTATTTAAGTCAACTTTAAATAAATAAATAACTTATCAAACAAATAGCAATATCTTGTTGAAGAACCAGTGCTTCTGACATAGTGCAAAAGCGTTAAATGCTTTAAATTATTGATTTTAACCTACAATTGACACTGAGCTATAATAGTGCAGTTTTTCTATTTAATTTAATTTTGTTTATTTGCGAGCAAAAAGAAAACTCATTATAATAATTTGTATAAGTAACAAATATAACTTTTCAGTTTTTTGGCTTTAAACTTAAAATAAATGTTTATATACTTAAAAAAAAAAACAAATTACTGTTAGCGCTCCATCATCAAATCAAACAACAAAATTTATTATTTGCAGCACGAAGGGTGCTAAAAGCGACTAGCAATAAATACAGCTGATAAAGAAAGTTTGTTACGACTGTCCGATCAGTTTGAGTTATATACCGATCGAAAGGTTTAGTTCAAACTAACCAAATGGCATACCCAACTTTTCCTAACACACCTGGTGCATAAGATAAGGGGGTGTTAGTAGCAGCTAATGGAGCCGTTGGGACCTTTTGGTAAAAATTGGTATTTAAAAAAATTCTTATCAAAAATATACGTCAATTCATTCCTCGATCACCCAAATACGACAACTGGGTCAAAAGATAATTAAGTTTGAAATTTTTAGTGGCCTTCTCAAAATGAAACGAAAAGTCAGTGTGTTTGTTTGTCTGTTTGCAAAAAATCGCTAACGAAGCTAGCTTAGCGGAAAAACGCTAAATGCCGCTCAAATTTAAGCCAAACCCAAAAAAACCTCTACGCGAGGTAAAAGTCTAGTGACGAAAGCATATTCTAGTCCCAAAATTTCTGACATCCAATTAAATAGCTGTCAACTTTATTGCCAACCCGTTGCTAGCCCTTGCGTTGACCAACTAAAGAAGTAGTTGACTAGCAAGTTTTTGGGTTAAGTAAGTCAAGTAATGTAAACGCAAATAATGCGTTGACCTTAGTTGCCAATTGTTGACTTTACTCGAATTGACGCTGCGTCAACTAGTGAAAGTGCACCATAAGTCATGCATTGATTGTTAAACTCGATTAACCATATTATTTGTATACGAGCCCTTTAATTGACCAATAGTCCACTGTCAATGCCAATGCCGGAGGGGTCATGTCCTGTTTGGGCCACATTCAGTGTGCCCGAAATGACCAACATTTTGCGCCCCAATAAAACTGTCAACATTATAAAGCGCCACTTAAGAAATGAACAAAAGAGCCCAAACCAAAAAAAAAAAATAAAAAAAATAAAGAAAAATATAATAAAAGCAAATGAATGAACCGCGGCTAGGGTTGGGTTACAAGTGGAAAAGGTATAAGGCAAATGGTAGAGAAAAAAGAACAATAATCATTAAATTAAAGCCAACACAGCACACAAACAAATAAAATAAAATATAACAACAAAAAATAAAAGGACAGGCGTAAATTAAATAAATAAATAAAAGAGAAAAAAATGAATAGAAACAGAGGGTGAGAGGAAGAGAGCGAGAGAGAGAGAGAGAGAAGAAAAAAAAAACAATATATTTATGTGGCATAAGTTGGTAAAGAGGCAACAAAATTGTTTAACATGACGCATGGACTTTGACATTGTTGTTGAAAACTGCCACTAAATGTCAGCAAATGAGGGTCACACACCCACATACACCGACATATAGCCGTGCACACACTCTCACATATCTACATACGTGTAAATGTTGATGTGACAAACTAAATATTGTAATAAAAATGGTCGAAAAAAGTGAAAAACTTTTTTAATGAATTGACCATAAAATGAACTTGTTGATGAGCCTTATGAGCCGACGTACGCCCTCCCCCAATACCAAACAACTGACACACCCTAACCCTTAGCTTACGTCTCCCCCAACGCCACCCAACCCCCCTGTTGCTACCCTTTTTTTCCGCTCACCTTAACCGGTGTGAAGCATCGAGTTAGCGTGGTCATTTGCAATAAAAAAGGATTATGAGCTGAAGGACAGCTGGCATAAACACACACACACACACAGTCACACTAAAAGCACACACATAGCACATATAAATATTTATAAATGGAGAGGGGTGCGGAGGGGAGGGGGAGGGGCAGACAAGTGTCAGTGCCATTTAACAACTTGCCGCAAAGCACACAGAAAGACCTCCACATTCATATGCGGGCTAACAACAACTACGACAATAGTGTGGGGGGAAGGGGGCTTAGACTGGTAAAAAAAAAAAGGTGCGTGTGTGTCCACCAAATGTTGTCCTGGGCCTCGCCTTATTTCGGGTTAGTTTGTGCCCTTGACATCGTGACCAGCGGCAGCAGCTGAAAGAGCTAAACCAATAAAACTACAAAAAAAACACATGCAACATATTTTCAAACAGGACACTAAGCACGACAGCTGCCGGGAGAGCTGTTTAAGGGCAAACGACACAACGACAACCACAACAACAACAACAGCAATAACTACCGTGAAATTTATTAAGCAACTAAAGGAAGAGGCAGCAGGAACAGTCAAAGAGGCTGCAACTACAAAACTTGAAAGGCTGAGGGGCAACTGAAATGGGTGGAGAAGCGGATGGAAGCACAATGCAAAAAACTTATAAAGTGTACCTTTGAGACGGATTTATTGTTGATTTAGACAAAGCATTGCAAATGTTCAAATAAAGTATTCATTAAAATATTGGAACATTTTACAATAATAATCCAACTTTTATCGTTAGAACCTGATTATCAGAATGTTTTTGTATATCACTTAAACTGTATACTAGTATTATATTCAAATCTATAGCTTACAATTTTCTGCAATTATAAATTTTTAGCGAATATTTACTATATTTAAATGTATTCATTAAAATTTTGGTACATTTTACAATAATAATCCAACTTTTATCGTTAGAACCTGATTATCAGAATGTTTTTGTATATCGCTTAAACTGTATACTAGTATTATATTCAAATCTATAGCTTACAATTTTCTGCAATTATAAATTTTGAGCGAATATTTACTATACTTAAATGTTAATTTTGAGGTATTATTTCTTACATTTCTTGTATAATATATTTCTTATTATATATAAATATAAATAAGTTTTCAAATTACTATAAATCAATCTCAACATGACTACAGAAACGTACTGTCAACATCTTGCTGAATTTCTTGAACAACTATGAAAGTTATATGATTTCTTAAGACTACACTACATATAACTTTTAATTTTTTTTGACAAAATAGGTAATATTCAAAGTTTAAATTTAATGCAAAGTATAACTTAAATTCTAAAAAGTAACTATAATTAAATATTGACTTTTAAATATAAAATATTAATTCAAGCTCCACTAAAAATATATATTTATTATATTTATTAATTTGAAACATGGTTTATGCCCTAAAATATACCCTAACACATGTCAAAGCAATGTGTTGTGCCCTTTAAATACAAAGTTCAAATGCATATTTTGAATAAGAACAGTCGTTGGACAGCTGAGCGTCACTATCTGCCGTTTTCCAACACTGGTGATGAGTAAGCCCAAAGCGGGCTAAAACTTAAGAGAAATCCGGAAGAAGAGTGAAAGGCACTCACCAGCGAACCTCTCTCCTCCACCTCAAGATGGTTGTCCAGATGTCCAAGGCAGATTCTTCGACTCGCGGTCTATAGTATGCAGTACACAAAAAACAATCCACAATTCCAATCCTATTGAACTTTATTGCAGGCAGAATCATTTGGAAGGAGGCAACCACATGGATCGCCATTAAAAATAAGTGTGATGGAGAGTAAGTATGTGTATTTGGATGTGTGTATGTGTGTGTGTGTGTGTGTGTGTGTGTGTGTGTGTGTGTGTGTGTGTGTGTGTGTATGCGAGCAATCATTGTGACAAAGTTGAGACATTAACAGACAAAAACTGAGGCATATTCTTTTACTGATTTGCCTCTGTGTTCTCGGTGCGCGTTATTGTTGTTGTTAATCTTGTTGTTGTTGCTAATCTTGTTGTTGTTGTTGTTGTTGCTTTGTATGATTTTGCGGCTCATTTGCTTTTATTAAAATATGCACGTTTTTTCACGCTTATCAAACGACGCAACGTCAAAGCGAAGACTTTGATTGTGCGTAGTCAAGCTTCCATCTTCCACTTCCACTTCCTTTTCCTCATCCCCTCTGCCTTTCTGTTTATCTGCTCCCCATATAAACATGTATGCTAAGCTACTTGTGTGTGTGTGAGTGTGTGTGTGTGTGTGTATGAGTTTTACTTTTATGCTAATTTCAAAACAGAAATGAATAAATGTCTTTCGTTTCTTTGGCTTTGTGTCGTTGTCGTTGTTGCTTTTGCTTTTATTATTGTTATGTAAATTTTTATAGTTTCCCCATCATTTAGTTGCCCCCCTCTCAAACACACACACACACACACACACACAATAGCTTAAACGCTTTTTCAATTCGGTTTTTTAGAGTGGGTTGAGGCGGGCTTGGGTCATGCGGTCTGTGGCTGCTGTTTCCGTCCGTCCGTCCGTCTGTCCGTCCGTCTGTCTGTCCGTCTGTCTCACCGTCCATGCGTCGCTTGGCTTTTGAAGTAGAAAATTTAATTTTCATACAGACACTTGCCGACACACTGACAGCTAGAAAGACAGAGAGAAAGAGAGAGAAAGAGAGAGAGAGAGAGAGAAAGAGTGGGGAGGCAAATGCATACATTACGTGGCGCGCGCGCTCAAATGTAGGCAATGAAATTTCCGCTTTTCAATCCCTTTTGGCCTCCTTTCCATTGTCCCTCGTACTTTACCCAGTTTTTGGCTGCCTTTCGCTGCCAGAACCTTTTGTCTGTCATTTGTTCTAAAAATTGTATGCAATAAATAAAAATTACACGTTCAACAATTTTTATCTCGCTTTTGTGATCTGTGCGCCGGCAACAATGGCATTCAATGCGCTTCGCTTCGAGTCGATCCAGGTTAAAGGGGAGGAGGTGGCTCCTGGGTCCCACCGCAACCGCTCAACCGCTCAACCCCTTTGCCGCCTTACTGAGCTCACTGCCATCTAATTGGATATGTTAGCAGCGCTGTCGTCTTCGACTTTCGACTTTTGAATTGCTATTTTAGTCATTGGGTTTCCTAATAGAAGACGACGGCTAACCAACTCAAGAAAAAATAAAAAGAGAAAACTGTATAAAAGAAAGCAGGAAAAGTGCTCTAAAAGAGCACTGGGAAAATGTCGTCGCAGGTCGCTGTAAAAACTCTTTGGTATGCGTCCTGAAGGCTCAAGCGATACAAAAGCGGCCGCCCTGGCCAATCAGAACTTATGTTTACCCCAATTAAGGTGAACACGAGACCGTTTTTGCGATCCAATGAGTTAGAAACAAGATAAAGGACTAAAAGCCATACAACGGCAACAATAAACCGGTCAGGTTCTCTTCTCCCAATATCCCATACCCCCTAAACAATCCCAATCCCAATCGCTGGATACGCTGTCTAAGCCTGAGCCGAAGCCGAAGCCACAGGCTGGGAGTATGCATGTTTATGTGTTGCCGATACAAACAATGTCCACGGAAGAGAACCAAGAGCTAAGAGCAAGGAGCAGGGAAGAGGAAACAGGGATCAGGAGCAGCAGGAGCTGCCACCAAGTCCTCGAATCGCCATGATTAAAAAATTGTGCAAGCGTTCTCCCGATTTGTGGGCTGACCAAAAACCTGACCAAACCCAACCTCAAATGGCGACAATAGGGGGAAACAGGAAATGAAAGAGTGAGAGACGACCGGTGTATGGGTATAAAGGAAAAGTCGCAAAATCCAAAACCAAAGTCGTTCGTTTTTATTGTCATATCAATGCGTAGTGCTGGAAAAGCAACGACAGAAAGAGCGTCTGTCTCCGTTAGAGAGGAGCGCGTGACTTAAATGTGTATTACAAAATTAAAGCTAGGAAAATCGAAAAAGTACTCATTAACGGTGGGAAACAAAGAACCTCTCTTATAACTAAAAATCTAGACTACAGTAATAATACCCACGACTTAAAAAAATAAACCCGACCATGAGGTGTGCTCTACAAATCTCTAGAGATGTTGAAATGAATGGCTTTTGAAAACTTTTTAAGTAATTAATTCTAAAATCATATTCGATAATATTATTATACTCTGAGCCCATTGAAAATGGGTTAAAAAGAGTATAATGAGTTTGGCAGAATGTATGTAACAGGCAGAAGGTATATATATTCTTGATCGGGATCAACAGCCGAGTCGATTGAGCCATGTCCGTCTGTCTGTCCGTCTGTCTGTCTGTCCGTCTGTCCGTCTGTCCGTCCGTCCGTCTGTTTGAACGCGTCGATCTCAGAAACCGTAAGAGCTAGACATTTCAAACTTGGTATGTAGGTTCCTGGTTACCATAGGCAAATCAAGTTTGTTTTTACTTTTGGATCGGACCACTATATCATATAGCTGCCATAGGAACGATACACCGAAAATGAAGTTTTAGTATGAAAAAGTTTTTTGTTTGTTGAGATATCTTTACCAAATTGATAGAATTTGCATTTGGGCTGGTATTATATATCCTGACCAAATTTGGTTAAAATCGGTCCACTATATCAGATAGCTGCAAAAGAGACGCTCAATCGAAAAGTAAGTTTTAGTATGAAAAAGTTTTTTGTTTTTCGAGATATCTTAGCCAAACTGTTAGAATATGCATTTAAGTTGGTTTTTTACATTCTGACCAAATTTGGTCTGATTCGGTTTCATGTATCATATAATTGACATAGGAACAATTGGTCGAAAATCAACTTTTATAAAAGAATAACTGGGCTCAGGGTATCCTACTGTCGAGCGTGCTCGACTGTAACTATTTTAAAATATTCTTTGTCGACTGCTTTAAGTTAACGTTGAGTAAATAAACCGATATTACCCGATGAAGAAGGAAGTAGGAACTCTATCACTCACAAGCTAATTACATGCATGTAGTTATCATCACTACAACTTCATCGTGTCACGTTGTTCACGAAAGTTTGTTTATTTTAACTCGAAGCGATTTGCAGTTTGCGCACGCATTCATCTCAAGGACCTACCCCTTTTTTTAGGGTGAGTACTTGCTCTTGGCCCGTCCCCATGCCTCGTAATACTCATTAGCCATAACGACCTGGAGGCAGCTGCGTCTCATCCATGTAGATGATGTCCATGACCATGTAGATGCCCATATCTATATCCATAGCCATATTCATATCCATATCCATATTCATGGTCATGCTCATGCGGATGTCGATGTCTGGGACAAGGTCTATGTATAGTATCTGGGCAACTTAACAGCGCACAGATCAAAGAGTGAGGCAGGTTGCCTTCATTGTATTGTTTTGTTTTGTTTTGTTTTGTTTTGGTTTGGTGTTGTTGTGATTTGATTTGATTTGACGTTGTTGAGGCACATCTTGACTCTGGCATTCTAGTTGGTGCCACAAAATCGGAAAACAGAAGACAACGTGGCCTATCTGCGCCTTTCCACTATTTACACAGCTGATTCGATCTAGTTCGATTGGCAATTTATCTCAAATGCTTCTACCCACTGACAGACGCAGTTAGTTTACCTGAGGGCCCAACACACTGGGGGGAGGGTGAGTACAAGAGCCTGGCCCGCTTTATAATTGGGCCTGGTCTGGCAACAAAACAAGCTATCGGTTTTTGAATCTTAATTTCTTTGAACAAAATCAAAGACTCGGTGATGCTGCCAGCTAAAAGTTAACTAAGCAGCACACACACAAACACACACACACATACATACACACTCCCAACCCCCGCCTATCCCACATTACGCCCAATTGTCTGTGTGTGTGTGTGTGAGAGAGAGTGTGCGTGTGTAGGGGCCAAATCGCAACAAATGGAAATTTTGTCAAGCTTGAAATCCTTTTATAATGACAAAAGGTTTCACCTCTAAGCCGATTACAGCAACGGAGACACTTCACTCCGACATGGCCAGGGCTACAGCATGCTCTTACCCCAAGCACACGAGAAAGAAAGAGAGAGAGAGTGAGAAAGAGAGGGATGAAGAATGTAGTAAAACCAGCAAGAGATGGAGAGAGAGAGGGAGAGAAGTCGCATTTGAAAGTTTGCCAAATGCGACGCTTACTTTTGTAATTAGTTTCCAGTCGAGCATAGAAAAAGTGGAAGGGAAACATTCCCTGGTAAGTAAAACAGGCACATCTTCATCGAAAACCTCTATAGGAAAATGTCTCTTAGGAGGCTCTGTGGTCAAGGAAATGGGGAAAAGGGTACAGCACTCAAGTGTGGAAAGTATAACATCATTTTGGAAATGCGTTAAATATACTCTGCTTTGAATATCTACATATTGGGTAGAGGAAAAAAATCGTGATTATTATCCCCTATATTGTAGAAACCTATATAAACAAGATGAGGTACTTATAGTTTATAGTATTTCTACTTTAGTCACTCCCTGGTCCAATCTCTCTATCATCAATCTCTATAGATTAATTTTATTTTTGAAATTTTTAGAGAGTGTTTTAATTATAGCTTCTGCCTTAATATTATGTGGCAGCCCACTGTTGTTACACTGCAAAAAAAGTGTTTGGCTCTAGATCAATTTTTGTTGATGACAAATCGTAATTTTAATACTTTTGTCCTAAAAATCTTAATTGCGTTTTTGTTTGTAAGTTTCTATATAAAAGCTGTTTTTTTTTTGCAAAACATATGGTATATAAAACTTATATTCCTGACCTTTAAGGTCGGTTTCTTATCAGTGTAGCTAATTAGAAAAATATATTAATAATTTTAAGTAAACAGCAGGACAATTAATCCTTTAACTGTTGCTTAACAATGAAAGTTAACTATGAGGAGCACAAAAATATTCAACAAATTGGCAGCAAGTCTGTTAATGTTCTTAAAAGATCTCTCAGACACGAGCATCATCAGAATCGATATCACTGTAGCTCTCCTCGTTGGCAAGCGGCGGCTCCGATGGACTTGGATTGGAAATCGGCTGGAGTTCTTGATGCAACAGCTCCGACATGCTGCCCAGATTGAGATCGGTGTGCCGCATTGTGGCGCTGCTGTCACAGTCTGTGAAACAGCCGATCAGACGACCATGACCAAGGTCATTAACATGACCATGACCATGACCATAAGCGCGACCATGCCTCTGACCTAGACCCTGACAACGACCAGGTCCAGCACCAGGACCATGACCATGAGCGGGAATATGACCATGACCACAACCAAACGTAAGAACTTGGTCTCTTCTGTTGCCAAGACCATGGCTTTGAGCATGAACATGTCCAATTGGCGGCCATTCGGCAGCTTCGGTGCACACCACTTGGTTGTTGTCAGCACCACCGCCAATACGCAAAATGCTGGTGCCATGCATGACGGTCATGTGATTGACCAGATTGCTCATACGCAGCGTGTCCGCGGAGGGAACCGCAGCACAGAGAGGACAGATAACTGGTGTGTTATCGCCAAGATGCTTGGACTGCACGTGCTTCACCAGCTCCTTCGCTGCATGCCCCATTTTGCCGCAGATGGGGCAAGTGAAGCTATCAGCACACAGGTCCGGTATCTCGGCACCATTAAAGTGCAACTCGCGTGCAGCACGATCTAAGAGGCATTGAAATGGATGATTCCTGCTATGATCTGCCGTCTCTAGCTCACTCTCGTAGCACTCGGAGCATAGATCGTAGTTGTCACAGCGAAGACACTTATAACGATAACCAACTAGATTCGTCTTCTCGCAGCCATCGCATGTGACATCCCAGTGCAGTGCCATTATCTGTACGGTACAAATAAATTCATTTAACAATTATATTCACATTATTTTTTACTATGTACTCACAATCGGTTGACTGCTTTTCAAAATTCCATATTTTGTCATCAAAATAGTTTTCTGACTTTATTTTTCTTCACAATAATTCCTTTGCCATCTTCACTGACAGTTGCCAACTCGGCTCGAATTCATTTGACAGAAGACAGGACCAAAATAGTTTGATTTGTCAACAAAATTAGGAAACTCCAAACTCCAACTCCAAATGCAGGTCTGGTCGGAATAATATTAAAATGATTTAGTTAATCAATGCATCGGTTCACAAATGGTTTTTTCGGTCTTTTCTTCTAAAATTTTTGAATGGATTTCATTAATAAATGCACAGGATTTTATTTTAAAATCGGTTTTTCTGTAAAATTGTACAAAATTATTAGCAATAACAATATTGATTGGCAATCTCTACTCGTCAACCTAGTTCAAAGTCAATTGTAGTTTAAAGTTCAAATACTTATAAAAAAAATGCAACTCCAAGTTACTTAAGAAATTATAAAACTTGAAGACTTTGCAAACTTTTAAAATATAAATCTATAAACTATTTATTTACTATTTTATTAGGTGCTCTTGATTTATTTTGCCTGAGTTTAATTTTCAACTTTTTTGCAGTCTTTGCAGCTCAATTGCAACTTGATGCTGCTGCTCGAGAGTTTTTAGCTTGTTGCAATTTTAGTTATCAGACTAAGACCCTTTAGTGCCCCCAAAGGGAGGGGGTATCCGAGAGTTTCTCCCTTATGTGTGTGTATAATACATCAAAATTCGTTTCGTTTGTTCTTGCTTTGTACATATAGTAAATTTCATGCAAATTGACTAATTAATTTTTGCGCAATGGATTCTTATCGGACAATGCACTGCCGCCTGGCCAAAGCAACATATTTGCATACTACACACATATACTTGTCTGCATGTGTGTGTGTGTGTGTGTGTGTGTGGGGGCAGAGTTGAAGCCGAGTGAAAGTCAGCTGTGTGGCAGGATGCGCCTAAGCGGCCGAGGCACGCTGTGTAGTCGTTGTTGCACCCACGCACTTGCTGCTGCCACACAAAAGTGCCGACCACAGTGCACACGTTGCAGCACAAACAACAATTTTAATGACGGATATTAAGCATAACCACAACTATGGCAAGCGACTATAGCCACTAGAGTTCCCGTTCTCGTTCTCATTCCCGTTCCCGTTCCCATTGCTGCTGTTGTCGTAAGTGTAGCCAACGGCAGCGAGCAGCATAAAATTTACAATACTTCCGTGCTTTATTTTGTTATTTTTTTTATATTTTTTTGTTGCTCTTTATTGTTGTTGGTATTGTTGTCCCGCAGGATGAACAGAATAAGTATAGCTGCAGGACGGCAACGGAGCAGCGGGAGCAGCAGGAGCAGCAGTTACTGCAGGAGGGTTGCTTTAAGCCTGCCAAATATGCTGATTGCAGCAATAATGATGATTATGTTTGCCTGGCCTGCATGCACGACGCAAATTTGTTAGTCAAAGCGGAAGGAAGTCGAAGCATTGACAATGCCAGCGACACGAAACAAACAACAACAACAACAACCAACCAACCAACAACAAAAGTGTGTTGCAGTTGCAAGTGAGCGCCACGACAATGACGAGCAACAAAAGCATTTAACGACTTGCAAATGCAACCGAACGTCCGTCTGTCCGTCCGTCTGTCCGTCTGTCCGTCTGTTCGTCCGTCCGTGCATTCGCCAGTCTATTCGACCACCTGTCCATTTGTCCATCTGTCCAACTGACTGACTAACTGACATATAAACAAATGGCATAGATAGAGGGCAAGCAAAAAGAAAACAAATTTAAATTGGCCAACAAGTCGCCAAGTCACATTCACTGCAACTAAAACTGCAACTGATATTTAGCCAAATACCAATATCAACAGTCAACAGAAGGTATATTAATGTTGGCTATAGTATATTGATTCAAAGCTACTTTTTAAAAAGGAAGCACCGGGTTCATCTAGATCACAACATCACATACATACTTTAAGAAGACATAAATTTAACATTTTTTTTATTTAAAATAAATAATAACTTATTGATTTATTAAACTTAATTTTGTGTAAAGATTAGTTAATGGTTTTATAATTTATTTTATTTTTATACACTTAAAAAATTATATTTATTTTAAATAGCTAATAAAGCAAATAATGACTTGAATTGATTTAAATATTCAATAAATTGAGTATCCAAAAATAAAACAAATGCAAATTTAAAACTATTAAAATCAATTTTAAATATATTTCGAAGATATTTTGTAGGAATTTTGTTCATAACAACTCTCTTTATATATATAAATGTGAAAAATATGAAAGCTTTACATGTAAATATATAATAAAGTTAGTTTAATATATGTTTACAAAGAATATATTTTGTTTCTAAATTTACATATATAATTTAAAAAAAAGAATCTTGGATAATTCTCACAAGTGGAACTATGGAAGAAGCATATTCTAAGAGAAGTATAAATTGTTTTATTACAATTTTGCTTTTATTAAACCAAAACCTTAGGCTCATGGGATATATAAACCAGTTGGCGAATCAAACCCAAATCCCGCTCTATGGCTTAAGCCACCAAAACGAACCTTTTTGAAATTTTTGATGGTTTTCTGACTTCAATATCATTTTGTTTTCAAAATTATTTTGCAAAGTCAATTTACATTATCATTAATAAACATAAATTTCATATGCATATAGTACATAAATATTATATTCAATGTCAGGTATATGTTTAAGTTAATTTTATTAATTAATCTCTATATATATATTGATATCAACATTTATGAATGGTCTGAATATCTAATGAAATGGGCAAATAACTATTTAATTCAGTTATAATATATAAGTATTTTCCGTCTGTTCAATGACATAGTCGGTGTGGTCTTTTTCCGGTCTGCAGGGTATTGTTGACCCTAGAGTTTACGTTTTGTGCTGGGCAAATTATTGCATTGCGTGCGGAAAGTTTTGAAGCACCTGCAGCCAAAACGCAGCCATCACCGGATGAATCGCTGCGGCCATATTAGCAAAGTGAATAGGTTTTTATTTGTAACGGAAATGTGGAAATTATTGCTAGTTGTTTGTTGTTGCCAGTAGGTATTATTGTTAGTGGTGTTACTGTTGCTTTTGGTGGTTGTTGTTTGCCTGTTACCTGTAACCTGTTACCTGACCATTGTTACTATGTTATTGTTGCTTGACCGTGATTTGCATAAGACGCAGGTGACTGTTTACTCAGGCCACCCCTGACCTCCCCTTCCCACCGCACCCCCAACGTATCCCCCTCACAGCAGCTGGATTAGTACTTGGTCTGTCTGTCCGTCTGTCTGTCCGTCTGTCTGTCCGTCTGTCTGACTGTCATTCTGTCAGTGGCTTTGCCTTATTTTCCATGCACGTCGAAAGCGGCTTAGAGCGCACTTTGCTCGTACTTAGCACTTATGGAGCGCCGAATTGGCCAAAAAAAACTGCCCCTCCCTTCCACAACAAGACTGAAAACACACACAGAGAAATCCGATCCGTGTCTGGCATCAAATTGTTTATAGGTTTTTATAGTTTTTATGCGCGTCTCTCTTTCAAACTGTGCTCGATGGCGATCAGCAAAACAACTGAGCTACAAACTCAATGCAACGATTCTACTAAGCTTTCATTTGTTATGCTTTCGACACGGTGGCAATGTTGTAAGCCACCGTATTTATCGATTGCATCGATAAACTGATCTACTCTATAAAATTCAAAATAAATTTAAAAAAAAAGGGTAAATGTTTGGCATGGAAATTTGATGTTTCCATCATGGAATACAACTTAATAATATTTATCACACGATTGAAGTACTGGAAATTAATCACAGCTGCTTATCTGCGAGTAAATTAAGTATATTGCTACTGAAGTATAAATTGTTTAAAATTTAATTGCATAATAAACTTTCAGATGTGAGTCATAGACTTGCTTCTCTTAAGTAGGTTTTGTGGCATTATGGAATTGAAAAAAAGGAAAAGTGATCTAGTTGATTAGCTCGCTTGAGATTATGCAGTCGCATCGTGGGGAGCTTTTTTGGCTTCAGTTGATCGCTGGAGTCGCCACAAAGTATGCAATGGAATGCAAATGTTGTGATGTGAGTGTGAGTGTGTGTGTGTGTGTGTGTGTGTGTGCATTATGTGGTGTATGCAGTGCAATTGGCTATCGATGCAATGGCTGACATTTGGCCTGCACTTTGAGTTGTTGATTTATGTATGTGCTGGGTAAGCGTCTTGCTCTCTTGGAATTTAATTTAATTTATATTTCATTTGTGAAACGACGAGACGAGACGAAAAGTGCAGCGCATGAAAGCGACTCGAATCGAGCTGAATCCCTGACCTGGTCCATGTCCATGTCCATGTCCATGTCCACGTCCACGTCCATGGAGAGAATTGCTGCTTGCTGGCGCTGCTTTTTATGCATTTCACCATTAACTGGATGCCTCGCTGGTAGTCTGACTGCCTGGTTTGACTTGGCTTCGTTGCCATTCGATTCGATTCGATTCCTTTGAGCTGACTCGCAGTACATTAGTGTGACATGGGCATACACACACCGCATCCCCCCCCTCCCCCAAAAAAAATAGAACTCAACAAGCAGCCGCAGCTTCAGGCCACACCCACATACTCATCAAGATTGCAACGTTTGTTGGTCCACAGCTCAGTTTGGTTCGGTTTGGTTCGGTCTGGTTCGGTCTGGTTTGGTTTGGTTTGGTTTGGCTTGTCTTGACTTGCTTTGGTGTGTTTGGCTTGCGTTTCTCGTGGGAAATCAGTTTAATGGAAATTATAACATTCGATTACTTTTCAAACTAAACTCAAAACATGCGGGCAATGTGTCTGGCCTGGTTTCTTCTGGCAGTTTCAATTCTCCACCACCTTAAATTCGTGCTACCTTCATCCAATTGTCGACCGCAATAAGTGGCTAGCGTTTTAGCCAAGATTGCTGCAGGTGGTTAGCCAGCCGTGAAATAGCAGCTTCAACTCCACAGCCACAGCCACACTCACATTCACAGTCAGAGTAACAGTCAGAGTCACAGTTTTGTCAAATGCCTATACTTGTAAGTATGCTGCAAATAACTGGAAAATTCCCAAACACAACACACACACACAGAGTGTATTGGACAGGCGTTGGCATGGATAATTTTTCCTCTCTCTCTCTCTCTCTCTCTCTCTCTCATCTGTTCACTCTAGTGTTTTTTTGGCTTGTGCATTTTTTTTTTCTGTGGCAGCCATTGCCAGGTGAAGTGTTTTTAAGTGACAAAACAATGGACAGCTGAAATGGACATTTGCTTGTGATGGTCAGCGAAGGCAACTCGCAAAACCTAAACCAAAAACATAACCACACAAAACAGAACAGAACAGAGCTGAGGAAACGGTTTGCCAAATTACATTACCTAATCATTTTCTTCTTGTCTGCTGTTGTTTTTTTTTTGATTTGGCCTTACCTTCTTCTCCTTGTAGTACTGTTTTTTTTTTTTCTTGTTTTTCTCCTGCTTTTACTCTGTGTGTTGATTGAAACAGACAATTGCTAAGAATTTGCCAACTGAAACTTAATTTTAAACTGACTCTTACCACACTAAACTAATTTATATTTAGTTTCTGTTTTAATTTTAAAAAATTAATAAAACAGTTAATTAATTAATTAATACTTAGCTCTTAAATCTAATTTTTTTGCATTACTTCTGTGTAAAGAAATTGATTTTATGTACATAATTTTTATTTATGTAAATTAATAATTCGAATATGTTCTAAAAATTCAAGTAAATGTTAAAGAAATTCCTTAGTTTCCATTTTATTTGTTTTTTTTTTTTGTTGTTTTTCTCCTGCTTTTACTCTGTGTGTGGATTGAAACAGACAATTGCTAAGAATTTTCCAACTGAAATAGCATTTAAAACTGACTCTTACCACACTAAATTAATTATTATTTAGTTATTGTTTTAATTTTGAAAAATAAATAAAACAGTTAATTAATTAATTAATACTTAGTTCTTAAATTATATTTTTTTTTTTGCATTACTTCGGTGTAAAGAAATTGATTTTATTTAAATAGTTTTTATTTATGTAAATTATTAATACGAATATTTTCCAAAGATTCAAGTTAATGTTAAAAAAATTCCTTAGTTTACATTTTATTTGTTTTTTTTTTTTTTGTTTTTGAGATAAATTTAAAAATTGCTTTTCATTTCGTGTTGCGATCTAATTCGATCGTAACCGATTGCAGGAAACTCATTTGTTTGCTTTTCTTTTATGTTCAGCCTACGTGACGGCTACGTGATGTTGTGCTTGTGTGTGCTACGAATCGTGTGTGAGTGTGTGTGTGAGTGTGTGTGTGTGTGTGTGTGTGAAGGTCACGTGGCGCACTTCGACAGGCAGTCCACAAAATGCACTGGCAGCCGTAGTCGATGTTGAGTTTAATGAAGTGCAACGAACGTTGTGCAATTGAAATGCGTTGCAAGCATTAGAACGCTGCACCTGAAGTCGATGAAACCGACGTTGCTGACGTTGACGTTGACGTTGATGTTGACGACGACAACGACTGCGACGCACAAATCACAGCGGGATTGTTGTTGTTATTCTTATTATTCAACCAACGTTTGCCATTGATGTTGTTGTTGCTGTTCTTGTTGTAGCTACCATCATCAAGTGCCGTTAAACATGCCACACGCATCAAAGCGAAAATGCTGCAAATACCAAAAACACAAGCAAAATACATGCGGCATAAAAAGCACGAGCAGCGGCACGAGTGCAAAATAAACCAAAAACAAAAACCAAAAACCTAAAAAAAAAAAAATATACACGAAACACACACACGCAAAGAGAGAGCGTAGTATCTGCTTGACGCTGCCTTTGCCGCTGTTCCCGCGCTGCCTTCAAGCAAACTGTTCCCACTTGCTGTTAAGCCGCTGTTACGTCGCTGTTACGTGGATGTTACGTTGCTGTTAGCACCTGCTAAGCAATTGCAGACATTGAACGCTGACTGTGCTGCCGCTGTCGCTGTCGCCGCTGCCTGCGCAGGCGCCCCATTGATGTTTAGCACATGCCACACGAAGTGCAAGACGAGCGTGAGTCGGTTGCAGTCGGGTTTAGTACACGGCCAGTTGAAATCAGGACATTCAGCTGCTCGCTGCCTTTGGCTGTGGACGTCCAAGTGTCGCACAACGTGGCGTATGCTCGATATTTGCGAATTTACGTAGTTTCCTCGAATATCTCGAATATGATTATTGTGATGAAAATGCACTCGTCAGCAAGTCTAGAGCGCAACGCATTTTGCAGGACCACTTGAGAAGAATTTTCCGCCTGCCTTCCAGCCAACTTTGCCTTGGCCAACAAGCGATGTCAGCCAACAGTCATCAGCCATGAGTCGTCAGTCTGTCTGTCTGTCTGTCTGTCTGTCTCTCTGTCAGACTGTCAGTTGTCAGCAGTTCGCTGTTTATGTTGAGTTGTGCTCATTAGTGTAGCGCTTATGATGATAATTTGGATTAAGCCAAGAGTAGAACGTGGCCGGAAGCGTTATGCATTTCGCTTAACATTCGCATAAATTCTCAACATCAGGTTCAGTCGGTTACGAAAGGAAAATTCAATGCCTCTTCAAACTTAATGCGATTCACTGACTCTCCGCATATACATAATTATATTAAAATAATATACGGATACGATTATAAACAAAAATCAAAATACCAATATAAACAAAAATGTATGCAGAAAATGCTGCTTGAATTCGCTAGCCAATTATTGGCAAATATAAATACATTTATTTATTTATGTTATGTGTTAATATTCTTATTGAAAACTTTTATCCTCAAGCTAAATTCATTTTGATTTGCAATTCTTGTATTGTATTGAAGTCTCACAATTTTCATTAAAGAAATATTAGTTACAGAATGCAAATACCTTTTGTTTGTGCTTAAAATAATCTTACAAAATAGAAAATGCGAGCTTACTTCATTTACATTAACATTATTAGAAACATTTCATATCAAGATGACAAAAAAGTGCAAATAGATCCATTTAAATAATTTTTTTTTAATTCGGAAAAGTTTATCTGCTTTATAACTTTCACGGATTTTTTTTTTATGCAGCCAAATGAAATTTTGTATTTTTAAGAAGAAACTTTCAACAAATATTAATCTTATTGATTAATAAATATTTTCAGACTTATTCAAATGGAAACTTTCGACAATTTTATCGCAAAGAAATTATTATAATGGTTTTTAAGATATCGATAAAAAATTCAAATAAAAGTATCAGATAAGAGTTTTTAACAATTTACTATATAGTTTTCGTTTTACTCACATAGTTCATACATATAAATAAAAAATTAGTTTTTGACTTTAGTAAAGTTCGCTTAACTGTGACGTATACTTAATATATGTGCAAAGGATACGAAAGCTAAAATATTGCAATTATTCTTTGCTGACTGTAAAATTTATGAGTTACTCAGCGAGTAAGTTACTCCGTTACTCAGATGCATGTGAATTCTTACAATTCACTTATCTAATTAGCATAATTTAAGTACTCTCAGCTGACGGAGCCAAAGATTTACATTTACTTTTCAGTCATCTAGCTGTGAATCCCTTCTTCTTTTGGCAGTCAAAGTAGCTCACACACACACACATACACACACACACACACACACACACACACACATACACACACATGTATTTGCATGCGTGTGTGCTTCGAGTACCTTTTGCTGCATTATTTGTGCTGTGTAAATGCGAAAAATAAATAAAAACAAAAACTAACCGGAGAGGAGAATAAAATGTAGGAAAAAAAAAATGAGGGGAGAGAAAATTATAATAATAAATAAAAGCGAGTCGCAACGAGTGGCAACTCGACGCAGCGGTTTCACACGCAATTAACATATTCTCTCTGTTTCATTAAAATTGTTGCACTTGCCTCAGCAAGGGTTGAAGGGATGCAGCGGACCTCCCTCTCCCTTCCTCTCAGCTCTGATCAGGATTCTGGCATTCAGATGCTGATGCTGATGGGCTTTTTGCAACTCGTCTTTCTATATCTTTTAACCTTTTTATCTTCACTTTTTTTAATTATTTGTTTTTTATTTCCCTTTTTTATTCAATTACTTGTACACACAGAACATGAGAGTGAGAGTAAGAGAGATAGAAGTGCAGCTTAATAAAAAATAGTAATAATTGTTTATGGGGCAAGACTGAGGTTGAGGCTGAAATAGGAGGATGGCAATTCGATTGATTTTTGGCTGAGGTTTGCAGTGTTTTTCTCTTCTCCCTTCTCCCTTCCCCCTTCCCCATTCTATGTGAAAATCTGCCAAATGTTAAAAATGTTGCAATTTACATTAATGCCGCATCACTTTGCAGGCGCATTAAACAATTAACAATTGTAATTGATAAACAATTAGCGGCAATAAAAGTGAGCCGCAAATGCAAAAGTACAAATCAACAATGTTCACAACTATGAGATACCCAGTATTTCCCACAATTGATTTCCCTCATCGATTGTGATTTGACATGCATCACAGATAAGTCCATTATGCCAGTTTCTAAAAAGCTTGCAGGGTATACAGCATGACAAATCAAATATGCTCCACACCGGAATCACTTTACCTCTATAATCGAATTATGTACGAGTGTAACAAAAAGTTTTGCCTTCGAATGAACAAAAAAAAAAAAAAAAATACGTACAGCTTAATAGATTTAAATTTGGCAACTAAATTGGAAAAGCATGAACTGCTGTCGTCATAAAGTTTTCAACAATCCAACAAGCATTCAGTTACCGGAGGCCAACAACAAATTAATGGAGTAAAAGTCTAGCGCATGGTCGAAGCGTTAATAATAAGCACAAACATCGAATGATACAAATAGCATAAAAAATGTAAAAAGAGGAGAACCCACTCGTACCCACTCGTCTGTACGTATGTACAATCATTAAACAACGTCAAATAGCTCAGCTACAATTACGCGGCATTAACGACTGCAGATTCTGTTTGAAAAAGTAATTGTTTGACATTAGAAAACCTCAATTTTCTAAATCACAGTCTGAAATTCAAATAATTTAAAATTATCCCAAATACAGCAAGATTTACTGTACTTTTTAATATTCCTATTTAGTAATAATTACAATTATAATTCAATAATTATTTATTGTTATTTCAAAAGCTTTTTAAAGATATTGCATGCTGTTTAACTGACAACTCTATTTTTGTATTTATTTAAACTCTTACGCTCAGATAGCTTTAATTAGTAGGATTAATCCAACGCTTAAGTGATATGCACCGCTAGCCAATTAAAATGCTTATAAATTAAAACGCTCTCTGATCAAATTATTATGTATTGGGAGCAAGAAACAGGTGACAAGAATTAAGTGGTATTTTCTATGAATTTAATAGCAGCTAAGGCTTTCTGCTAATATACGCTGTCAATTCTTGCGTAGCGTATATTTACAATATGTATGAGAAGAAACCCCCGTAAGGTCTATTGAAAACTGGTTACTGAATAGTTGAGCGGGGGGAGGTTAAGTCTCTATAAATAAATGCAATGGCCTAGTCGAGGCTTAGTGTTGGTTGAACAGCCGTAGGCAAATTAACATTGACAATGCGTAAGGGAACTTTATTGGTCTGTCTAATCCTGGCCAGCTGCTGCTTTATGAGCCAGGCTTATCCCCAGAGTGCAGCTGCTACTGATAGTACCACAACAACAACGATAAGCACAACTACAGCCAGTTCTGTGGATGACAACAAGATAAAGGATGAGGAAAGCAGCACAACGAAGTCCAGCACCACAGTAGGCAGTAATCCAGCTGAGGACTCCACAACGAGATCCAGCACCACAACTGATAGCACCACTGGAAGCAGCAATGCAGCTGAGGACTCCAGCACCACAGCGGCCAGTAGCACCACATCTGCCAGCAAAGACAATTCCGAGTCCAGCACCGCTCAGCCAGCTGTGGTTCATAGCACCACACCTGCAGCTGCACCCAGCACCACCGGCACCAGCAGCACCAGCACCACATCCTCTGCCACTCCAACGGATGAGGAGCTGAAGGAGCTGCTGCAAAAGTGCGAGGAGCTGCGTCGACGCAAGAAGCGGGACAGCTCCTCCTCCTCCTCCTCCTCCTCCGCCTCATCTGAGGAAGACGACGACAGCGCGGAGCAAAAGGCGCAGAAAAAGGAACGCAAGAAGCTCAAGAAAATGTGCAAGAAGCTGAGGAAGCAACAGGAAAGCAAAGGGGAACCGAACCTCAAGGAGCTGGCTGAAGGATTGCGTGCCTACAACGAGCGACAGAGCCAAAGGAAACATTAAATTAAACAAATAACAGCACAGCTTTTTTTATGTATTTTTTTTTTTTAAATGACTCATTTGATGTATTTGTATAATAATAAACAACTATCTATTGTAATCAGAATGATTCGTTTTATGTGTATTGATCTCTCTGCTAATCCATAACTCAAATATCAGCAACAATTGGAGTCGGTACAGATTGATACCAGTCTAATAAATAGTGCAAACTTACGAGCCTTACACAAATCTCACTCAGATTAGAAATCGTCAGTTCGTAATTGCCCTAAAAATTTACTGTTTGTTTGACAAACAAACAAATATTCGGATTTCTGGCTGGATTATGACTGATTATGACTCAACGGAAAAGTTTTGGTAGAGAAAGAGAAACAGAAGCAAATCAATAATAAATAAAAAATAAATAAGCTTACCAGTTCAATTGAAAATCAATTTTATTTTGTTAATTCAATAAACTCGAATTAACATTATGGATGAGTAATATTACAAAAATGACGAGACTGTTGAAATAATACTTAAAAATTATAATAACATCTATATTGCAATGTAAAAAAATATAAAGTTATCAAAATATGAAATAATCCAAACAAATAAGAAATAAAATTATACAATAAACCGAATTGAATTATAAATATACTTTAAAAATTATTTCCAATCAACGATATTGGGGAAAAGTAACACTCGTAAACCATATTTTAAAAATAGTTTTAATTTCAATAAAAAAAAAAATTAATTCTACACAAGGTGTAAGCCTCCAACATTTTGTTAAAGGTTCGGTTCGACGGTGCGAACCATAGAGCAAGACATCGGTTCGGTTCACCAAGGCTCGGGTTTGAGATTTGGTTCAATTTTATACAAAAGAGTATTTTTATTGTTTTACATTTTTTTCTACATTTTGAACTAATTACATTTTTTTTTTTTTGATGATAATATATATTTAATTTATGATTTAAATACGACCTATTTTAATCCGAAATCGTAAATAATTGCGTAATATTAAAAACCATAAAATTTATGTAATTTTTTTTTTTTAACCGAACCTTTTATTTTAGAAAGCGGTTCAGTTTAGGTTCGGGCTCGCAAAGTAAATAATTTTAAGAGTTCGGTTTATGATCCGGTTCAAGCTGCTTAAAAACCCGAACCGAACCGGTTCTAAGAGGTTCGGTTCAAAACCGTTTTGCAGCCTTGATTGTAAATGATGATGGCATTTAAGTTATTTTTATTTTTTGTTCGCTGAAATATAATGATTGTAGTCAGATTTTGTATAAAATTACTCATGATTAATCATTGTCATTGAAAATAAATTTAAACAGATCATTATATATTATTTTTAAATATAGCCTTTAATAATTACGTTCACTGAAATAAGTCGAAATAAACAAACTATTGTTGAACCATGAATAAATAATTAACTTACAATCAATTAAAGTTATGTATTTTTGCTAATAAATAAAAAAACGAGAAATGCTTAGAAATAAAAACATTGAGTCACATATAGAAACATCCATTGTGATCTAAAGCCAATAATATATATTTATTTATAGAATAATAATTAATAATTAAATTTTTTATAAATGATACTTAATAATATTGTATATTGGATAATTAATTAAGAAAAAAAATACATACAAATAAAGATATAAAATAGGCAGGCACATAGTAAAAAATATATATATTACACATGCACCGAAATATTAAATTATATTCTTTATTACGTAGTTAGATATACTAAATGTATATATACGGTTGTAGATATTTGGTGCAAATTAAATTAGTTTTAAGCATAAATGAACAACATATTCACTTTTAGTGTAACTTTTCAAATGAATTCATTATAATTCAACAGATTTCTATCGCTGTAAAAAATATGTAAACTGGTTTTAGTCAAACCCAATAGAAAGCCAATCCAATCTGTGGATTGTGTTTGTATTCTGTGGTGCGTCACAATCCACACGTATTATAATTATACATATTTTTTTAGACTCGAATGGAAAATGTAAGCATGAATTAAAGTAATTTGTCAGAAATGTAAAAAAGTGCAAATCAAATTGATCTGTCTAATTACAAACATTATATTATTAGCTTCGAAATTGAAAAGCAATTTTTGAATTAAACAATTGAAACTACGCAAACAGGTTTAACACACATAATCATAATTGATGGAATTCTTTACTGACTCAATTGTTTATTCAATCAATGATTATTAATACTGAATTTGTGCTATAAGTCTTGAGTAAACATTAAGATTTGCAGCTTCCAGAAGAACGCGACTGCTTGAATCTACGACCAACTGTCTGGACCAGGTCAATACAATTTGTTATGCGCTGCATAAACGTTTCACGGTCCAAGCCGCAAGAGTCAAGACTTGAGAGTCGAGAGTCAAGAATCGATTGTGGTTCGATCGGCAAAAAGAAAAAAAATTCATTTGCATATGCGAAACAAAAAAAACATAAAAAAATGTATGAATAAAAAACGTTAGAAGAAATTTGTTAATAGGCAAAAATGATAATGAAGCCAGAGTTCAGGCATTGAACTCACTGGAACGTGCACGATAGAAAGCCAAGAGTTTTTATTTTTGGCCAAAAACTGTGGGCTACAATTTGCGGCGCAGGAAGAGGTATCCGTCTGTAAATGGGTCGACCCGGCATTAGACGTGCTTTGAACTCTGAGACATTGCTCCGAAATGTGGCTAATTATGCAGCCTCAAGAAGCCGCACCACTTGCCCCGTTGGCCGAAAGAAGCGCCGTTAGAGATAATGATTTATACTGAGATGTGAGTTGCGAGATGTGAGCTGTGAGTTGTGAGTCGGCCAAGTTAATATAAGTGGCAGGCCGGTCAGATTCCCGATTCAGTTGGCGCACACACAACAAGCTATGAAGTGGGAAATGTTATCGATACAATCGCAGCTGCTCCTGGTCCTGGCCATGGCCGGTGGCCTCTCACTGGTGAGCGGTAAATTTTTTTGATCCATTTTAACGCAACAACAAAAGCAACTATAGCGCTCTCTGTCGCTCTCCTTTAGCAGCTGGACGCGATGAGCTGCGTCCAACGGTGGCGCCTTTGGTCAGCTCCACGATGAAGCCAACGAGCGCGCCAAAGCTGGAGGCGAAACCCAGCAAACCACTGATGATCATCAATGCACCACCGATGAAACAGAAGCACCTGGTGCCGCTAAATGTGGAGTCTTCAGAGTCAGAGTCGCAGCCCCAGTTGGAGGCACAGCAGCTCAAGTCGACGGTGCAGGTGAAGGATGCGAAGCCGCTGCAGGTGACGGGCTTCATAACCAAGTCGGGCAACATCTACGAGATCGAGGACAAGCGCGGCATCGGACACATTGAGTCCCGTCAAGCGGACCAGCCCGAGGACCAGCAAATTGTCTGCAATTACGGCAGTGTTGTCATCTACAGCGATGTGCCCTGCGACCAGGTGACAAATGTCCAGGTCGGTGAGGTGCAAGCGCTGAAGGACGAGCAACCCTCATCCGAGCAGCCACCCACTGAGGCACAGCAGTCCAACGGAGCGGAGGACAACAACACTGAAGCTGGCAACACGCCACGTCAGCAGAGCGTGCCACAGCGTCGACGTCGTCGTCGTCGTCCTGTCGCCGCTGGACAGCAGCAGCAGCGGCAGCAGCAGCGTCGCCGCATCCGAGTCAATGCCAATGGCAATCGCAATGGAGTTCGCAATGGAGTCCGCAATGGAGTTCGCAATGGAAATCGCAATGGTGTCCGTCGTGTCGTTCGCATCCGGAATGGCAACGGCAATGGCAACGCTATTCGCAACAACAACAACAACGGCAACGGCAACGCCAATCGTCGTGTGGTGCGTCGTCGTCCTGGTCAGCGGGCTGGTCAACGTCGTCCTGCCAACAGGCAACAGCAGCAGCAACAGCAGCAGCAGCGTCGCCGTCGCCAGCAGCAACGTCGCCGTCGCCAGCAGCAGCAGCAGCGACGTCGGCAGCAGCAGCAGCGCATTCGCGAGGATGCCGATGTCTAGGTGACAAGTGGCATGTTGCACAGCAAAGCCGACACTTACCACTAAGTCCTACACCGCAATGACAAACGAATCAAATAAAATGTTTAACTAAGAAAATTACTCAAATTTCGACTTAAATTCCAACTAGACATTCAGTTGCAACAGTTCTTAAAATAAGTCTTTGCACCCACTGAAAATACTTTAGAATAAGAAGCAAGTTGGCTTATGAAAACAATGTCTTAAACTCTGTATCTTGGCCTTTTTCTCTCTCTCTTTCTCTCTCTCTCTCTCACTAAGTACATTGACTTAAATAAGTCTGTGAACTATAGACACACAATGACCTGGTAGTATTCTTTAGCAGTATGCAAGTTCTTCTGTAAATTTTTATTCTTTCTTATTGTACGTCTCTCTTTTTCAATCTCACCTATCTCTTTCTCTCTCTCTCTCTATCCCTCTCTATCCCTCTCCCTCTCTCTCTCTCTCTCTCTCTGTCCTTGTCTCTTTTTATCTCTCTGTTAACATCCGTTTGATCTGCTTACTTTCTCGCTATCTCTGTATATCTTTCTCCTTTAATATTATAATTTTTGTCTATCTCTCCCTCTCTTTCCCTATCTCAATATTTTTTTTTCCTTCTTCATATTTATCTCACAAATTTTCCTATCTCAATATTTCTTTCTCTCTACATATTTATCTCACAAATTTAATTTATTTAAGAGAGTTTTTCTGTATAAACTTGTTTCTTCGATAATTCCCAAACTTTTTATCTGATCCTATTCGAAAGTTTGCACATCGGGTCTAAGATACTTATCATGTGTACCAAAACTCAAAACTTCGAAATAACTCATGTAAATATTTATTTTCTTTTTGCATATTGTCATTGAATTTGTCAGCTCTAGTCTTTGTGATCTAGAAGTTTAAAAAAACACTGATCTATACTAAATAGTACGCAACGCCCAAAAAAAATCACTGAGGAATCGTCAAGGAATTGTCCCTACATGTCAAGGAATCCCCATGTAGGAGGAATGAGGAATTCTACATGTCTTTGGTTAAGGAATACTGAATCTTTGTTGTTCGAATGACAAGTCAGGGAAATTGTGGTATTAAAGCGTATCTATATCTACATCTATATCTACATCAACATCCATATCGATGTCTGTCTTGAAATATTCATATTTATATGTACAATATCCATAAAAGTAGTTGCTTGCCGCACTTTGTTGCATATTCCCTTGCAGCACTTTCCAAAACAAATACGCAGCTGCAAGCTGCGAGTCCTTCTGAGTCCTTTTTTGGCTGAGTTTGTCACTTTAATTGTAACTAGATTTTCGACTCCACTTGACTCCACTTTTTGTTCAACGCATTTCCGGGGAATTTGCGCTGAAAGGACGAGGAAAATGGCTGAAGTGATGTGCGGGTTGGCGTTTTGTGGGTTTGTGGGTTTGCGGGTAGCGGGTTGCGGGTAGCGGGTAGCGGGTTGTGGCTTTCGGGTTATGGCATTTTGGGCTGCGATGTCAGCGTCAGCGTCAGCGTCAGTTACAAGTAACAAGCAAGAGGAAGCTGAGAAATTTGCGCGCTTGAGCCCAGCGCACTTAACACATAAAACAAATACAAAATACAACAACAACAACAACAACGAGAAGAAGAAGCAGAAACAGAGTGAACCCCAAGCAGCGAGCGAGAGCGCAAGAAAGTCATTCAAAAGTCAACCAACTTTCTTCTTTTGAAACACGTTAAAGAGCAGAAAAAAGAAATACTTATACACACACAGACAGACAGCCACATAAACATATGTACATACACATATACACATACACACTTATACACTTATACACATACTATGCGTTGCGTCGAGGGGCAACATGAAAACTTGTAAAGCAGCAACAACAGCAACAACAACAACAATGATGACAACAACAAGTGCAAGTCGCCTGCTGATTTTCCTTTGTTGTTTGCATGCACACGAATGCTCACACACACACACGTACACACACACACACACACTCCCTCCTCCCGCAGCAGACATGATCCTGACCAGAAAACTGCTGCTGCACTTCTGTCTTCGTGCTGACTTCGTCTCTCCAAGGAGCCATCAAAATATGCGCCACGTTGACGTTGTTGTTCTGTTGTTGTTGTCGTTGTTCTCATGATTGTTGTTGCTGTTGTTCTATTTGTTTTTGTTGTTGTTGTGCGTTGAGCCTGCAAGTTTATCACCTCATTGTTTTTGCACGTCGAGGCTAGAGCTCATTGTCGTCGCCTCTGTTCTCCCTCTATCTCTCTCTCTGTCTCTATCTCTAGCTCCCTCTGTCATTTCTTGTTGTTATCGTTGCTTATTTTTGTTATTGCTGTTGTATGCGCGACTTTTATCGCTGACTGTAGCAGACGTCGCACCTGCAACAACAGCAACAACAGCTGCAGCGGCAGCCACTCGAATGTGACAATGACGACCTCAAACTGAAGTTACGAGTGCTTGCCACCACACCACCCACCCCACAATTCTACACAATCTCCCATCCTCCATAAAATATATAGGCAAATTGCAATGCAAGGTCTTATAGTGGCGCCATCTATGGCTTAGTAACTGCACTTGAATGTCAGGTCAATCAAAAGACGAGTTGTGATTCAACTCAAGACACATTAAAACTTTGATTAAGTGTGGCAATGACAGAATCACAACGTTGATAAGAATACAGAAGGCAAGCGAAGTCATAAAGGAGTTTACAGGGTATATATTTTTATAGTAAACAGTTTTATATGGTAATGGAATCGTGATAAAATGTTCAAATTCTTAACTCAGCATTCATGATTTTCTCTCAATGTGAACTTTGTCGGCAGTGATACCAGGGAATAAAACCACAACGAAATAAATCGCTAGACCTATAGCCAAAAAATGTATTGAACGACTTTAAAGATATTTGAATGTAAAATGAATGCGGAGGCCAAAAAATTATCAAAATGACATACCGCTTGAAAATCGGTTTAGTTTTGATCAAGTTATGACAGTTTTAAGTTGGTCAGACTTCGGATTTAGCCACTTTACAAGTCAAAATTTTTATCCAATTCTTCATGATTTTTTACAAAGAAATGAAATGTCTCAGAATCAAGTTTAAAGTGTTGTTTCATACTAATTACGATATAAGGAGTTGATTAAAAGTGAAAACTTGAGATTTAAAATTTTGAATTTTCGAAATTTCAAAGGGGGGACCCTTAGCATCGAAATCGAATTTTGGTCGAAAATTATAAAATTTTCTAAATGAGCAGAATTTGAATACAGAATGAATTAAGAGGCCAAATCATGATCAAAATGACATTCCGCTTGAAAATCGGTTTAGTTTTGATCGAGTTATGACAGTTTGAAGTTGGTCAGACTTCGGATTTAGGCCTTTACAAGTCCAAATTTTTGTTCAATTTCACATGATTTTTTACAAAAAAATGAAAGGTCTCAGAATCAAGTTTAAAGTGTTGTTTCATACTAATTACGATATAAGGAGTTGATAAAAAGTGAAAACTTGAGATTTAAAATTTTGAATTTTCGAAATTTCAAAGGGGGGACCCTTAGCATCGAAATCGAAAATAATTAAATTTTCTAAATGACCAAAAATTGAATACAGAATGAATTTAGAGGCCAAATCATGATCAAAATGACATTCCGCTTGAAAATCGGTTCAGTTTTGATCGAGTTATGACAGTTTGAAGTTGGTCAGACTGCGGATTTAGCTACTTTACAAGTCCAAATTTTTGTTCAGTTTCACATGATTTTTTACAAAAAAATGAAAGGTCTCAGAATCAAGTTTAAAGTGTTGTTTGATACTAATTACGATATAAGGAGTTGATTAAAAGTGCAAACTTGAGATTTAAAATTTTGAATTTTCGAAATATCAAAGGGGGGACCCTTAGCATCGAAATCGAATCTTGATCGAAAATAATTAAATATTCTAAATGACCAAAAATTGAATACAGAATGAATTAAGAGGCCAAATCATGATCAAAATGACATTCCGTTTGAAAATCGGTTCAGTTTTGATCGAGTTATGACAGTTTGAAGTTGGTCAGACTGCGGATTTAGCTACTTTACAAGTCCAAATTTTTGTTCAATTTCACATGATTTTTTACAAAAAAATGAAAGGTCTCAGAATCAAGTTTAAAGTGTTGTTTCATACTAATTACGATATAAGGAGTTGATTTAAAGTGGAAACTTGAGATTTAAAATTTTGAATTTTCGAAATATCAAAGGGAGGACCCTTAGCATCGAAACTGAATCTTGGTCGAAAATAATTAAATTTTCTAATTGAGCAAAAATTGAATTAAGAATGGACTTAGAGGCCAAATCATGATCAAAATAACATTCCGTTTGAAAATCTATTCAGTTTTGTTCAAGTTATGATAGTTGGAAGCTAAACAGCTCTTTGACCTAGCAACTTTATCACAACCGTACCGGTACAAACGTTTTGGTATTCAGCTTTTGACAGAAAATTTACTTCGGTTAAGGTTTCTGTTCCGGTACTAAAAATGAAACGGTAATATAAAATATCTATAAAGATCTGTGTGCAAATTTGGTTACTCTATCTCTTTTAGTCTCTGAGATCCTTTTGTTTATACAGACGAACAGTTTTTTGCGATTTGCGGAGGCGGAAATAAAACTTGACCTGCTCCAACACATTTGGAGTCTGTGTGTGAAAGTTTGGTTGCTCTATTTCTTCTGGTCTCTGAGATTTAGGCGCCCACACAGACGGACAGACAGACAGACGGACAGACAGACGGATATGAGTATATCGACTCGGCTGTTGATGCTGATCAAGGATATATATACTTTATAGGGTCCGAGATGCCTTCTTCTCCTTGTTATATACAATCCAACGAATACAATATACCCTTTAACTTATTTTTTAAGTAACCGGAATAGTTAAAAACTAAAATCATTGATATTTGTGGAACAACGTTATTTCGTTCTCTAGAAATTGTTGAACAGGATTATAGCAAACCGAAAAGTTATCCAGAGTGAAAATGGTGAGAAATAAGTGTTTGGAACGGACTCTCAATTATAGCTTTGCTTGGGAATCAGAAGGCGATGCAGCAGGTGCATCAATAACTGTAACCGTTAACTGCTTTTTGGACTAAACGACTGAGTTCGGTGTGAAAAGCTCAGCTGGCCAATAAACCAATATTGAATGCGCGAGCAAAGAGAAGGAAGGGAGAAAAAGAAAGAGAGAGAGGGAGCCATGGCGGAGAGAAGAGAAATTGCAGTACGTGCCTGGGTGAGTTCAGCATTTGGCTTTGTCAAACACAAATCCTTTGGGCAAAGAGTTCGTTGGCATACGCACACATATTAGCGAAAGCGAGAGGGAGTGTGAGAGCGAGAGTGTGAGAGCGAGAGAGTGAGAGAGAGAGAGTGGGAGGGAGTAAAATAGCAGACATAATCGCATAAAGATAAAACAGTTTAATGTCGCAATGAACAAAGCGATGTCTCAGTGGAAGCGCAGAAGATGAAGCCGAAGCTGAAGGGATGTGAAGATGATGATAAGGACCTCATTGACCCCCTGCCGATGATAAGCGGGGGGTCTGGGGGCCGACAAGATGGCGGACAGAAACAATATAAACAAAAGCACCCAAAGGCGTTTGGCGAAACGCGAAAATCTGTCAATTATTTAAATCGCCTGCCAAAAATCTGAGCCTGTCCAGGTTGTCGCTGAGCCCGCAGGCTTCTCAAGTGCAAAGATAGAGAGGGAGAGAGTGAGGGAAAGAGTGAGAAAGAGAGAGAGTCCTAGTATGGCCTACGGGTTTTCCTCCCTTCAGTCAGTGTCCTTGCTGTGCTTGGCTAGCCAAACTATGTTTGTGTCTTGATGAAGCCGCCTTGTCTGTTGGTAATTAACATGAAAATAAGCGCATTAACATCATGGGATGCCAGCGGTTTATGCTCCTGATGAACGATGGGACGGGGGCAGGGATGAAGTCTTTGTGGGTCTAGAGGGCTTTAGAGCTTGTCCTTGCCCCCTGGCAACCTAAAAATGACTTCAACGTGGGCCCTAATTATGAAATCGAAATCGAAACCAAAAATTTCAGCCCAGCGAATTTGCTGCGTGAAGCGAAAAACGCGCAAATTAAAATAATAAATTCGCTAAATTAAAGAAGGAAGTCATTAAAGACGCTGCCAGAGCGACAGACGGAGAGACGGAGAGACAGATGAGACAGATGAGACTGCGGATGAGTTTTCCACACAGAACATTGAGCACTGAACACTCGGAGAACTCTGCGAACTCTTCTCTGCTCAGAGCTCTTTGTGTCCTGGCGGCGACGTCATTAGCAGCATTTACACGTCGCACGTTGAAGCCAAAGGATAATAAGTAACGACGTCGCGAGATGTCGGCAAAAGTGTGAAAAGAAAAGCGGCGCTAAGACAAAAACTGACACAAATTAAACTGAAATTAGTTGCAACTCACTTCGTCCGAACGATGATGACGACAGCTTGCCTCTTCTGACTCTTCTACCTCTTCGTCTTTGTCTTCGTCTTTGTCTCCGTGTCCGCACTCGCCTTTTACTTCTACGTCTACGTTTACTGCGTCCTCGTCCTCGTCCTCGTTTCCATTTCCATTTCCCTGCTCATCTTCAGAGTCGCGTCGTCTTCATTTTCAAAGTTGTTCTTGTGCGCTGTCTGTGAATGTGTCAAGTCCAAAGTGGCTGCTAATGAGCGGTACATGGTCAGGATAGTGACGGACCTTCCAGCAAACCTCCCTATAGACCTCCCTATAAACCTCACTATAGATTTGCCTGTTGAACTCCCTTTAGTTTTCCCAACTGACCTCCTAACATAATGTATTGCGCATTCCTTAAGTAGCTAAAACTAAAATGCAATCATAACATAAAAATATTTTCAGTCTAGAGAAACAAGTGTTTTATATTTTATTTAAAAGTTTAATATTTGTTACACCTTTATTTACAACTTAATTAGACTTAAAAAAAAAAACAATTAAAAAAAAAACGATGGATTATGAATAAAGTTGTGCTTAAAATATAATTTTCTTCTGTCATAAGAAACTGTTCAAAAATAATGCTAATCTATTCAATAAATATATGTACAAATGCCATACCTCCCTCCCATACCTCTCTCCCATACCCCTTATTGCGAAATGATCGTAAGCTTCAAAATAAATTTTGAGTACATAGTTTTTTTCTGTTTAGTTAAGGATCTAAGAACAATTTTGCATCAAAAAGTCATTTTTTTAAGTAATGTTCC
This sequence comes from Drosophila innubila, assembly GCF_004354385.1. Taxonomy (NCBI): domain Eukaryota; kingdom Metazoa; phylum Arthropoda; class Insecta; order Diptera; family Drosophilidae; genus Drosophila; species Drosophila innubila. The sequence goes on from NC_047626.1 coordinate 15,236,318, forward strand.
TTACGAAAAAAAAATGCGCCAACATAAATATGTGATAATGAGATCGAGTAAAATACGAAGAAAAAATTTCGTCGAAAAGTGAAGTGCTAAAGGATTGCAAGGATTAAAGGCTAAAACCGTTAGTCCACTCAAGAAGTTCGTCATTTATAGCTTTAAAAGACTATCTAAAAATTGGGCAACACTCGACCAGTAACTAAGTTTTCATCAAGAGTGTTACCCTGCTGTACACATTTACTATAATTAAAAAATAACTTTAAATTCAGAAATGACAGTCATGATAGTGAGCTGACTGCTTATAGAGTATACAAATGCGTCGGCGTGCTCTGCACAGTTAAATTAAATATAATAATACAAAAATTGGACAGTAACATGTTAAAAATGCACAAATCAATATCGTGTAGATTCGGGTTCGCTCGAAAACTTCCAGGGAGAGTTTTCCCCCATTCCGACTTTGTCAAAACCCGGAGTTGGGCTTTGTCTCTGATTGACTTGACTTGCCACCACATGTGTCAGCTAGCTTCTGACACATCGTGTCTATTTTGAGCAGAGGAAAAATCTTATTTTAGCTCAGGCCGTGGAGAAGGGGGAGCCTTTTTGACATGCCTCAAACGAAGCGAACTGGGACCGCCAACTGCCTGATGTCAACTGCAAAGGCACGGTCTGGAATCAAATAAAATAAAAATAAAAATAAAAATAAAATGAAATGAAATGAAAATAAAAATAAAATGTATAAAATATTTTGTGCTAATTTTGTCACGCCCCCAACCCAAGGCAAAGTTCCCCTTTTTTGTGTTGCTTTGGAGGCCAAGACGAGTCAACTTTTGCCAGTTCTTTCAACTTGGCCGGAAGCGTTAGGGAATGGCAATGGTGAACAGGATGGCGACGAGGAAAAGGACGAGGATGGAGTGGGGGTGGGGGCTGGGGTTTGAGTATGAGCTTATGGGCGATACTTTGTGTTATCAGCAGTCAGTTAGTAGCGGAAACTTTTTAAACGTTTTCGAAACAAGTTGAAATTTAAATAAACCTTCCAATTTTTGACGACACCAATCCCAAGCCCTCCCCCGCTCACCCGCTCACCCCACCGCATATGAATGCCAAGTTGAGACAACAAAATCACCAGAGAAATGAAACTTTTTGCCAGAGAATTGTAATTCTTTGCCTTCACTTTGCATTTCGGAGTTGACTGCGACTGCGACTCAAGACTCGAAAACTCGAAGACTTCTGGACGCCAGGACTCCAAGACTCCAAAACTGCAAGACTCAGGACTCAAGACTCAAAACTCTAGACTGGAGACTTCGGCTCTCAACTTGCTTTTTGTGCCCATAAAATCGACTTAAATTTTTATTACGACAAAAAACTGTTTGGCAAGTGAAAAGAAACGCGAGCGCAAAGTGCAATGCAGTTGCAAAGCAGCTTGTATGGCGGACAGTGGGGAGGGGGTGGCGTTGGGGTAGGGGTAGGGGTAGGGGGTCGGAGGGGGCAGGAGGGCGGTCGAAGGGATGGGGCATGGTCGCGGGCAGCGGTTTGTAAGTGCAGTCGACGACGATAGTAAAATCGCATTATGGCAAAGCATTTTTTTTCCTTTCCCTCTCTGTCTTCCTGCCAAACACGTTTATGATGCAACCTCATAAGCAGCTGCAAAACATAGGGTATAGCGAGTTTGTATTGACATGGAAGCGACCTTAAATTGTCCACAATTAAATTAAATTAAAGCCTATTTCCACGACAGCACATTTGGCTCATTCGACGCCATTTTCATCATTCGGCACGAATGTGAACTTCATTTCAATACAAATTCCGAATGATCATTTTGGCTCATTCATAATGAATGTTAAGATTTTTTGCCATTCGCCCCGGCGAATTTTGTATTTTTTTTATCGAACGCTCGATTTTTATCGATAAACTCAAGAAAAAAAGCAATTATCACCTCAACCAGCTGTTTTCTTCAATAAGAACGGTAGGCATTAAATTTGCGCCAATTATAATATCGAAATAAATATTGAATTGTGGTTATTGTCAGCTTTTTAAAATTTGTGCACAGTAACCGAAAAGCTGATTTGCTTTGGGTGAATATCAAATGTCTTAACAGTTTAACATTTGGTCGTGGAAAGCCAAAAATGAGCCACATTCAAATGTGAGCAAATGTGGCAAATGTGAGTTGTCGTGGAAATAGCCTATAACACGTTTTAAATTAGATTAGATTCCAGATGAAATATTAAATATTCTTTACAATCCTATGGGAAGTGTTTGTTTTTTTAATCAAAACAGAGATACTACCCTAACTCAATTTACGTTGAGTTTTAAACAGTTTTTTTCGATGTAAAGCGTAACTGCTAGTCGCTTATACCCTACGCTAATGCTTTGTGTTCACGTTTTCTTTTTCCTTTCTTATGTTCTTAGTTCAGTCGTTGCCCAATTTTCAGTGAGCACTGTTTTTCGTATATATTTTGCCCGAAGCCCGAAAGTATACTATGTTATAATATTTTCGCTTACGCTTTTCTCCGTTCTCTCTCCGCCTCAATCTTACAAGCTCTTTCTCTGTGTTTTTGGGAAAAGAAGAAGACGCTGCAGCGGCAAGTGGCAAGTGGCAAGTTCAAAAAGTGCCAACGATGCCGACGATGAAGGCAACGAAATAATAAAAAGCAAACTTTTTACCAAGTTGACTTTGACACATTGGGCCAAGACAAACAGACAGCGGAGAGTGGTAAAGAGGAAGTGGGGTGTAAGGGGAGATAGAAAACTAACTTCACACCTTCAAGCCGCTTTCCCCCTTCCTAAAGCAGCAAGTCAATCCGTTAGCTCTTGCATAAAAATGGCATAACAAATTTGTCGGCTGGACTTGTAAGAGAAATAGGCTAAGAACGAGAACTACTCTGCCTCCCATCTCACTCTCTTAAGGGTAACAAAATATTTATTTGTCTTTGTAAATGCAAACGCAGCTAAGAAAAATGCAAATGGCAGGCAATTTAGGTCAAAATGACAAGAAAAAAAAGATACTGCAAAATGTAACAGCTTCTCAGCCTTAATGTGAGTGAATAAACTGATAAATGAATAAGTGATAAATGAGCAAGTGTATATACATGTATATATATTTAAATGTCAATAAATTTGGTAGGTAATTGCAGTCAGGACATTAGAAGAAGTTCTTCTACTTAACTAGCGTAATTAGCATTAAGTTTGTAATGTGGCTAAAAAAAAATAAAACCGGCTAAAGATCGCCGCACAAGTTGGCCAAAAGAGCGTGAGATTAATGAGTTCAAATGGAGCTATCGCGATGAAAACGCTTGTTCTGACCACCAACTGATAAGCGAAAGCGATAAGAGACGCGAATAAATGAGAATCATTAGCCGAAGTCGGAGGTGGAGATGGAGTTGCTATATAAGCCATGGCTGGAGCTGGAGTAAAGCATTCAGTGCTTCAAGTCATTCAGAGCAGAGTAGACCCAACCAAAACGTGGCAAGTAAAGATGTTGCAAATGCAAGTGGCAAGGACATTGGGATTAGTGTTGTTGCTGGTCAGCTGTGGCCTGGCCAACAATGTGGGCCGACAGAGGCGGGTACAGACGAGTGCCACAACCACGAGCACTGCAGGGGCAACAGCCGGACAGCTGTCTGGCTTGGGTCTGCCGGATCTGCCGCTGTTTCATGCCACATATGCCACCAACGATGAGTACATCGAGACACCCTTCGAGCCCAAACAGCAACAGCAACAACAACGACAACAACAACGTCATCAGTCGCAGGCTAAGCATTTCTCCAATCAAGCGATTCCCAATAATGCTGACTTGCTGTTTGCGGATCAGCTGCATTTTGCCGCAGTGACGCCTGCACAGTTGCAACAGCTGCTGCAGATCAATGGCCAAGTGTCGCCTGCCAAGGAGGAGGGTCGCTTCCTTCGTAAGCCCATTATTATTGTAGCGAGCACACCAGCTGGCATCAACTTTACCTCCGTTATTCAGAACAACAGCAACAATAAAAAACCTCAACCTGCAACAACGGGGACAGGAACAGGAACAGGAACTGGAGCAGGAACTGGAGCAGGAACTGGAGCAGGAACTGGAGCAGGAACTGGAGCAGGAACTGGAGCTGGAACTGGAGCAGGAACTGGAGCTGGAACTGGAGCTGGAGCTGGAACTGGTCAACGCATCACTTATCCTTATCAGTACTTCAATAGACGTCAGGACTACAATGATCTGCCCTACGGTCTGTTTGATGGCAACAGTGCGGTTCCCCTTGTCCCCATCACCCTTGGCAACAATGCCGTCGGCTATGTGCCCCTGAATCTTCGCATGTTCAGGCATCTGGTCGATGGCTCATCATTCGCACCTGCAACAACAGCTGCATCTAAACCCACTGCTGCTTTGCCCATTCGCGAGAGCGAGGATGATGCAGTCACTCCACTGGAAGACCAGGAGAACGACCCAGAGGTCGCTGAACTTTTTGAAGGAGCAGCCAGCACAGGCAGTCACCATGCCGCCGAAAGGATGCCCTCATATCGCTTCCAACTCTTTGGCAAGGACCTCCGACAACGTCCTGTCCTGTCCTTGCCCCAGAACCTGCGTCGTGTGCAGTACCTCTAAGCACGGGAGTCCCCAAAACTCGGAAACAAATCGAATTCGCCCTCGAACTGGATACGCAAGCTGACTTACTCATTAGCCTATAAGTTAACTGTATTTAATTTCCAATTTTGGTTTTTTTTTTTTTAAATTAATGTAACTTATTCAAAAGACAAAATAAAATATAAACTCATTAATTCCTGCTTTCTACTTAATATTTAGGATAAAAACCAATCTTTTTTTTATTCATACACTGACAAAAAAAATGTTCTAAAATCAAGAACTCAGAATTTTGGTCTAAAAAATGCGTCGAGAAATAAAATTCAAAAATTAAGAGAGCACATCTTGATTGTATGAATATTTTAAATAAGACCAAGTTCTTATTTTAAGAAAAAATGTTCCTAAAATTAAAATCAAAAAATTAAATAAATAAATAAAACTTATTTTTTATATATATAATTTTATTTTATTTTATTTTATAAATAATCTTATTTTAAGAACAAAATATTTAAGATGAATGTTCTTGATTTTAGAAGCTGGTCTTTTTTTTCAGTGTATGAAGCCCTAGTTGTTTCTTCGATAATGTTTTTTTTTATACAAATTTTTAAAATTTACTTTGTTTTTAAGCTCTCTTCAGAGGTGAGCTTGCATATTTCACATTTTCTCAAATATGTCAAAACTAATTTTTAAAAGCTTTACTTATTGTGAAAACTAATATATATGCTACTTAAAAATCGGTTCATATTTAGTTCTGCTCAACCGAATTGAGCGCAATATTTATCTCTGAACTACATTTGATTTAATTTTTTTTAATTTCCATTTCACAATCTTGTTTGAAGTCCTTCTCTTACTTCATTTCAATTGCAGCGATCATAAAAATGGCATGCGCCGACTTTATAGATTTTGGCAAATTTTTAGAGTCCTGGAGCTCTCAGGAAATTATTATGCAACGTGCAGAATCGATAACGAAACAATACTCGTAATGGAATGGCAAAATGCAATGAAATGAACGATTCCTCTGGCAAAAGCAAACACTTGAGTGAGCATCCTTCGCTTAAATAGTAATTCGATGGTAAACAAGTTTGCAAATCATAACAGAACAAACTGAACTGGCCAAGTGTGGTCCATTGACTAGCACATACTTTGTAGATGGTGCTTAACTAAATTTGGTAAGTTTACTCTTGTTGTTAAATTTTAAAATACTCGTAATTAACTAAAAACACTTTTACTGAATATCATATTTTTTTTTAAGCATCGAGGCTTTAATTAAATTTATTTAAATCGAGATAACGATAGTAAATAAATCTTTTTAATTGTTGTTGACACATGGAACTATGCTGTGAGATCAATGCTTATTCCTTGAAAACTTACAGGGTATACAAAATAAGAACCGAGATGTAGATGGAATTTACAGCAGTGAATTTGCAGCTCTGCATATTGTATTAACATAATACAAATATTAAAACAATAACACCAACTCGAGTTAAAATTGAGTAGTTATTAGCAGCCTTGTGAGAATTTCGGTTATGTAAACAAAGCAAAGCAATAGATGCAATTATTACGCATACGCCCGGTTGTGCCAATCAATCAATCAGGAGTCTGATTAAATGCAATAGTGCTTTTTGCTCACAAATTTAAAGTAGATCGATTTTAATTTGCTTGCCTAACAATTCAATCAGAAGCAAAAGCAATGGCAACAACAACGCTAATGACAATATGATAAACTAACAACAAGTTGCCATTTCGAATGATATAAAGTTGAAGTGGAAGAATGTGAATATTGCAATTATGGACAGATATTTAGATAAATCGAATGCACACAGTCAGTCAGTCAGTCAGTCAGTCTGTCAATTATTAAGTCAGCATTCAAATGTAGCTGCTGTATTAGATCATTTACTATTTTCAAAAGAGAGCCTCATCAAACAGGGAGAGAGGGCGCTGTCAATAAGACGAAACAGAGTATCCAAAAGCCTCCTAATTGATAACAACACTCAAAGTGTGTGTATACTTATATATATAAGTGTGTGTAGGAGTTGTGTAAGGCTGTGTGTGTGTGTGTGTGTGTCAACATGAGCGACAACAACAGCATTCATAATTGCCAAGACGAATAACGCATTTAACAAGAAAACTACTTGAACAACAAACTGAAATTACAATAACAATAATAAATACAACAACGACAAGAAAGACAACAAAACAACAAAAACATCACCAGAGTCAAAGCCACAATAACAAATTAAATAAATATAAGAAGCTTTCAAGTTAATACAAAATGTTATAATTGAATTTTAGCCAACAACAACAAAACGGTCTGCATATTTGATAGTTTTTCCTTTAAATGCCGCCCTGTCAAAGACATTATCAAGTTCATAATAAAATGATTAAAGACCCTTTTAATAGATATGCTTTCTACATGGCCAAGCATAATACCGAACACTATTCCCTTAAATTAATTTTACAAAATATTAAAATATTGAATATAATTCAACTTTTTGATTTGGTTTGTTTTCAAAGGCTTTTTGCAGTTGCTTTGTACAGCTGTTTCTTTAAAAATATGTTGTTTCCTCTATGTTCACTTTATTTGGGATCATTGTGCCAACTATTCAGTACTTAAATGGCCTTCACAAGCATTTATCATTGTTTTTCTTGCAATTTATTTAACCACTTTCTGTTTTATTTGTATTTATTGATTAATTTTCATATTTTTATAAGTAAGGCAGAAATTATTTTTCATTACAAGATATTTTTTATGAAGAGATTAGGATTAATGCATATAGATTTAACAACTAAATCAAGTGTTAAATTTGACAAATCCATTATGAGATATTTTCTATAATGTATTGTAGCTTCCATTTACTTATGTTTAGGTAATCTGTCTAAGAGGCAAGCAGCAGATAGCTTGAAGTTGGGCAATATGAAGAATTGGGGACTATTGACACAACACTTTGGGAAATTACAAGAAAACATTATGACTTGGGCGCCAAAAGTTGAAGCTGCACCAGCTGCCGATACAGATACAGCTAGAGCTACAAATACAGATACAGATACAGTAACAGATACAGATACATTTAGATATACACTTAAAGGACAGTGAATGTGCGTAAGTAAGTACTTTGGAATGTTTGCTATACTCGAAGTACATTGTACTTGACTGTCAGTGTCTCTGTCTGTCTGTCTGTCTGTCTGGCTGTCTGGCTGTCTAACTGTCTGACAGTCTGTTTGGTTGTAAAAATGAAACGCTTAGAGTGTGTGGTGTGTGTATGAAACACTTTTCAAGATTAAACCAAAAAGATTTAAGTGAATTATGTTAAAGTTATTTGCCTGTGCGGCTCACGCACTGACACTATCTCTGCCGCATATGGATATATGCCAAGGATGCGAAGGATACGGCAACAAAACTGGTCATGTAATATAAATATGTGCATAAAAAAAAATATGCCAGCTATATGTACAAATACATGTGCATACATGTATGTATCTGTAACTGTATCTGTAACTGTACGGAGGCAACCTCAAAGATAGACACTGAAACTGAAGCTGGGCTCTGAAAACATAAATTCGTTTATTTATTTATACAACACGCTCGAGCTGTTGCTTTAGCCAGCCATAAGTATTGTATCTCACAGATAGATGTATCAGTGTAACTTAGTACGCGTGTGTGGCTCTCTGTGTGTGTGTCTGTGTGTGTGTGTGTGTGCATAGTTGTTTGGCCTGCAACTTGATTTGCCAGTTTTTCGTTCGTGCCGCCTGCTGAGATTTATGAGCGCATGTTTATTGTCGAGTTTATTAGATTTGATTTACTGAGCCTACAACTTTCACTTGCGCCTCAGCTTGTCCCCACTGTGTGTGTGTGCGTGTGTGTGTGTGTAAGTCATCTCATAGATACACTCATTCACTCTCACATGATATACGTGCCCCGCAGCCACGGTTGCAGCTTGATACAGAACCAGAAGCTTCTTCTAATGATACCATGTCAAGGCATCCATCGTCATGCCACACGTCATGCCACATGTTATGCACGCAAGCCCGCAATTAGATTTCGGGGTGAAACTTTTTAATTGCAATGCTTTGACTATAAAAGAGTCGTTCCATTGCCCAGAATTCGCACATAAAGCCAACGATGACAACTAATTCAATCGCAACGCTGTGCAACCTGATGTGTGGCAGCCTCCTGTTGCTGCCCCTGTTGCACGTATCTGGCATTGAGGCAAGACGAACTGGTGGGCTCATTAATTGATATACTTATAAATATGTATAGTACTTACACTTGATCTGATCTGTCTCGATTTCTGCAGCTTATCGTCTACCTTCAACAATGGGACGCAGCTTCAACGCCAACGCCGACGTCGACGTCGACGCCGCTGCTGATGTGGGCAGCGGGCGTGATCTGTTCAAGAAGTTCTTGTTGTGGCGTGGTTTGTTCCCGCAGCAGCCGGCCAGAGACAATGTAATTGTCATTTCACCAACAACAACGACAACAACCACAACAACCACCATCACGAGGCCCAACAACACGAGGCCGGGCGGACGCTGGCCTCCACGTGGCAGGGCGGATGTCCTTGAGGATCTGCCGGTGCCCACAATGCCCACGAGCCTCATGCTCGACAACAATCGCGTCCAACGCGTCACCAAGAATCGTCGTAGACAAAGGCCAAACTTCAACTCCAATTCCAATGCCAACTCCAATTCGAATGGCAATCCAAGTGTGAGAACTGGTAACAGAAACAGAGAGGGAAACGGTCAGAAGAAGAAGTCGCGACATCGTCATGTACACAAGAGGCAGCAGCGTCAACGGCGGCAGCAGCGTCAAAAGCTAACGGCAGCGCAGTCAGAAGCTGAGGCTTCGGCTAAAGACCTCGAAAAGCGACGACAGAGCAACTTGGCCAAGAAGAATGAGCAGTCGACAGAACAATGGCAGCTGCAAAGTATTTTCAATCCAAACCATCTTCAATCAAGATACTAATTTAAATCCTATGAAATTTACTTTTTTTAATTTTTTTTTGTGCAATTTTTGGTAATGTGTCTACATAAAAATTGAAAAAAAATATTAATCAATTTTTTATTATTTTTATTTTTGTGTGTTTTGAAGCTTAATAAATTCATTTATAGACAATAAACAATTATGAATACATAACGCTGATTTTCTCCAGACTGTCATAACTAAAAAAAACCCGATATAAGATATAAATGTGAAATTTAAACACAATAAAAAGCTGCAAAATTGTGGTCTTTGCAAATGCAATAAATATAAAATTTCGTAAATTTACCAGTATTTGTGGAGTAACGTAATTTGTTCTTCTTGTTCATGCTTATAATATAAAATAATAATTATTTTTTATATAACCATAGCCATACAATATTTTTTACTAAAACAAATTTTACAAAACAATTATTAAAGCAAAGAAAATATAAAAAATATGATTATATACATACAATTTTTTTTTAGCATGCCTAGTTTCGGGCATATAGCAGAAAACAATTCAAGAAACACTTCTCAGTCTTAAACTGCAAAAATCAGAAGCTTGAGGAGAGTATAAGTGCAGTAGATACTCATTGATGTTATTAAATATCTGTTGAAAATTGTAACAAAATCTCCGATCAACTTAATTACCATTCTACATATTTATTAATTAAATTTATTAGTCTACATCGATCTTTGAATGTATGACTTACAAAAATATTAAAGGTGCTTAATTTTTTTTTTTTATATCTCGTGCCCAATTTCGCAGTTCTCTTGTCACAAAAATGGCAGCGAGGTCGAAGGATACGCGTTGCACGTTTAACAAAATGGCAGCCAGCAAATCCTTTAACGGTGTTTGCTGTAGCCGTAGTTGGTGTCGGTATCAGTGTCGGAATCAGTGTCTTGGTGGGAATTGGAGAAGCTGAAGATGGCGTTGGAGATGGAGAAGAAGATTGAGGCATTGGGCAACTAAGTCAACGACTTGGCGCACAATTTATATAAATAAAACACAGACAAAATATGCGAACATGATATCCTGACCGTGCCAAGTTCAAGGATGTCTGGCGCGCTCATGAACCCGTAACCGTAGCCGTAAACCTATACGTAAACGTAAATGTAAACGTAAATGTAAACGTAAACGCAACGGTTGACTCCCAAAAAGAAGGGCGACCAACTGGTCCAAGCACGCAAAAGGTTGCGTTTTAGCCCGCTTATTGAATAAGGCCAAAAGAATTTGTGTAAATTGGCAAATTACGCATAAATGGCGAGACAGCGACGCCGACAACAACAAGAACAACAACAACAACAACATCGGCAACAGCTGCAGGGGGATTTGAACCCGCTCTCGCTTCAGAGTCTTGAGCCTGTCATGGGCCCAAAATGAATGTTTGCTTGAACAATAAAATGTTGGCAACTTGCAAAACTGGTTTCACAACATGACCCCAAACAGAGGTCAAAAAGTCAACTAACCTCGACAAATACAAAGCGAATAAAGTATTGATCACACATGAGATAAAACATAACATTAACAAGTTGACAACAATCAGTATTATAGTTTTGCTCTAGTTCAGCCAAAGAATACGGAATTCTTCGAAGACAGCAATCTCGACACATCTTCAGATCTTCAGCTGAATAATGGACTGTATAGAAAGGTAGAACTACATATGTAATTCCTATCAGATCTATTAGCTCTCTTTCATAACTGAGCATCTAACATATCTTTAATTTCACCACAATTTAAGCAGCAGAAAATGTTTAAAGAAACATGCTCAGAAATTTTAAATTCATTTTTTTTTTTTATTATTATTTATTTATTTAATTATACACGACTAAAAGCAGTCGGCAATTAAAGATTACAAATACAAATAAAATTAAATATAAATTATGAACTGTATAGAAAAAATATTAAAGTTAGATCTGGGGTAAGCAAAAATTATAAATGATCCAACATTTGTTGCAAGGATTGGGGAAAACCCAGAAAAACCCAATCAATCAAACCCGATCAATAAAGATTAATATTTTTTATAATAAAAGAACGAATGTTAGACTGTGTAAAGTAAGTAAAGTAAAGTAAAGTAGTATTAATAAGGTCAGGGACTTAACGATTTATTTATTTGTATAATTTTAAAGAGATCAGTCGGCTCAAGAAATTCATTAAAATTAAGAGCATTAGAAAAAAATTGATTTACAATAATAAGATTAAATAATTATTAGTAAATATATATTATATATTAATTCATTGCTTCCACACTTGACGAATCAAGCTAAAAAATTAAATTTGAAGATATATGTAAATACATAACATTTAAAACGCATAAATTTGCATTGATTTTCAAAACTCAACTTAAAGCTCATTGTCTGCTGTCACTTTTGGCTAACTGTTTTCAATAGTTTTTTGCTAGCTCTTTCGCCTTTTACTCTTGTTCGTCTCCCACTTCTGTTTTAGCTTGCTTGGCCCCAACAGCTTAATCTTCTGAGAGGGCGCCATTGAATCGCAGACTCACCTTGACTTGACTTAACTGGCAGGAAACGGTATCGGCATCGGCATTGCCAGGGCTACCTTAAATTTTATTGTCCTACACACGCACACACACAGTCACACCTGCATACAAACACATACACAAAATCAATATGTTGAGCCAGCGCCATCGCCAATGGTTTGGCTTCCAACTACGTTTGGTCTGCGGTAAAACTGGCAAAAGGATATTGAAAAAGGCGCCGCTTGCAACACGACGGCATAGGAAACTTTTTTCATTTTTAGTTTGTCAAGTTGCACAAAGGCGACGACGATGAGGATGAAAATGAGAATGAGAACGAGAATGAGAATGAGGAACAGCACAAGGACGACAAGAACCTGCCGATTCTAAGTTTTTGTAAAAGCTTTTTGGGGGCTAAAGCAGGAGTTGAAGCCAGATCGTCACTGGCATGATGCAGGGAGTGTGGCAGAGGCAGAGACAGGGGCAAATGCATGTCCTGCAAAAGGACAGCTCAACATTTATGCGCTGATACTGCCACTAGCCTCACTATCAAGCGAGTTGAGGCTGAAGTTCCTGACTCCGCTGCTTCCTTTGTGCAACTTTAGTATTTGGGCTTTTGCACTTAGCAAATGTGCCTTGTGTGTGTGTGTGTTTTGGGGAAAAGTGTTGCCTGCTTTTAGGCTGCACATTAATCGGCTTACGGCTGGCGCCATCTACTGCATGTTGGCGGCAACTAAATTATCATTTAACTTGAAATGAAACTTATAGTAAATGAAATTACAGACAACAGGTCGTATGCATAATAAATTGTAAATGCCATCACAATGCATCGATTCAGAACTGAAGACTTGTATTAATGTAGGTACAGAGATTGTACAGTGTAAGTAAGTATGTAGTTGTATTATAAATTATGCAGAAGTCATTCATTCGGCCCTGAAATGAGCTGTAAGGCGTTTTGTTGTCCTGGCAATACAAAAGCAATTGCATAATTGTGCTCTAATATGATGACGGCAGCAGTTACTCATGCGTAACAACAGCAACCACATTCACAGTTCACAGTACGCAGTTCACAGTTCACAGTCGAGACGCCGATAGTCGATGCATTGATACTCTTTCCTATTCGAGTGCTAGTATGTTACGAGAATGATAATATTACTTGTTTTCTATTTTCATATCAATTGCATTATTTGCTGTCATCACACTGTTGCTTAGAAGTATATGCCCGCCCGTCGTTTGTTAGAAAATGCATGTGTTTTAATTAAATGCCAACAAAATGAGACAAATGCCATTTCAACTAACAGACTTTCAGTCTGTCTGCATTTGGCATTTGTCGAGCTGGCCAAGTTCCTTTGTGTCTCAGCGTTAAGCCAGCAGCTTTATAAATGCAAAGAGCAATTATTTATTATGCCCAGGCACTTTTGATTACGCATCTTGCTCTCTCTCTCTCTCTCTCGCTCGCTCTTTCTCTGCCAAATTGCTTGCAGGTGAATTGACAAAGAGCATCAACAACAACAACAACAACAACTGCAAGTCGTACAACAATTGTAACAACAAGAAACAGCAGAAGAAGAAGAGCAGCACAAAGTGTTTCATCCATGTCTAAATTAATGCCTGCAATTAAAATGCTTAACACTCGTTGGTTTACAACCCGATCAAGTCAGACCAAGTTGCATGTCTGCCAAGGCTGCCAAGGCTGCCTCCTGCCCCCTGCCCTTGTCCTTGTCCCACTTGCAACATCCACAGACTGCAGTCATCTGCTGGTTTTGCAGTTGGCCAACTGCTGTCAACAGCTTGCGGCGTTTCTAAGTAGCTGTGGCTACCATCCTGACCCACAAAATCATCATCTGCTCTGGCCAAAATCCCCACTCCTCTTTATGTTATTCACCCCCTCACAACCCTCCATTACATTGCCGACATGCTGTTGTTTCTCTCGCATTGTTCATTGCCATGTTGTGGCACAGTGGGTTGTCCTTCGCTTCGAATAATTCGAATTTAAATTCATTTCAATTGTGCGTTGCAATCGCTTAATTGCTTTCTTTATACATATGCGATAGATTATAGTATATCAATGTTACTCGTATTGTTTATAATCAGCATTTCCGCCATTCTCTCAATTGGAACCATTCAAGTTTTCAATTCTCCCTTAGCTTGAACTTAACAATGATAATTATGCTGCTGCTAATAAATATTCAAATTATGCAGCAGTTTGCTGGCTTAGGCAATTGAGCTGACTGATTTGGCAGCTGCCCAACAAAGTGGCCCACAGAGACAGACGGAGAAAGCAGGCAGAGAGGGAGAGAGGCAGTAAGTTGGAGATCCATTAGTGCAAATCTCAAGTGCAATTCGACAAGATAAACACTAGTAATGTACGGCAACAATTTTCATACAGGACTCAGAGTACGAGTACTCACACTGAATGCAGTGCGAATTTTCACAAATCGCTTTTAACAGCATTTCGCCCTACACACATGCACAATTATATAGCATACTTTTGTGGGCATTGGGGAAATTGACGCTTAAGCAAATGCATTCAGCAAAAGCAGAACACTTTTTTTCCCTTGCTTCCTTAATATTATGAGTTTTCAGAAATGCACACGCACTCTAGCGTTAAGCTGCCAGCAACTATAGCCCTTTCTCTCCCACGCTCTATCTCGCTCTATCTCTTATTCTCTTTGCATCCTCTCCCATCCCCCTTGTGACAATCTCTTTCGCTTGTCTCTCAACTCTGTGTGAAATTGGCCACTACAAATTCGATTTACATTGTCAAAAACTGCAGCTTGGCCAGTTGCCTGCCCGTAACACAGACACACACACAAACACAGAGTAACACGCACACACACATCCACAGGCAGCACTATGGGGAATTTTTCCGATTTTTTGGAATAAATTCATTTTTTGAAAGATATTAAAATACATTCTTAATAACAACAATCGACCAGGAAATGTCCAAACTGTAATGTTACATACCAGAAATTTTAACAGAACTCGCCACTGTTAAGTTATAACAGCTCAAACACAGGTTATGCAATTGAAAAGCACGTGCTATCAAAATTGTTCCATTTATCATCAAACTTCAAATACAGAAAACTAATAGATATTGTTAACAAATTGAAAAGCTTCTCTCTCTTATTAATTAATTCCAAAAAAAATGGCAAAGTTCCCCATAGTAAGCAGTTGGCAGCTTTGCCGAAGGCTGAAAAAATGCATTGCCTACTTTTAGGCTGGCACTTGATTCATGCGCAACGGCAGCAGCAGCAGCAGAGGCAGCAACAAAAGGGAGCTGCAATTTAATTACTGTTGCAAAGATTCAGATACATTTTCGTAGATACGCAGATGGCCATGCACCCGATTCCCATTCCCGTTGGAAAAAACAAATATAAAACAAATAAGAGTATACTCGACTGTTCAATTCCCGGTACCCAAGCCCTTACATATCCTAACACCTATAACTCCCTAGCTTATTATCCGCTCATGATGAAATTCTCGGAAAAGATCTAAAATCGAAAAGCTGATTAGAATCTCACATCTTGTGAAAATTTCGTCCAAAAACATGTTTAAGTTAAGTAACCATTTACATATGAATTAATTCACTAGGACGAACATACCGATATCATCTTTTAATGAATATTGTAATCTCTCAGATCTTAATGTTCATACAAACGGGCTGACGGACATGGCTATATCGAATTGACTGTTGATGCTGATCTAGAATATATATACATACATTGCCACAAATTTATAAGCTCCTTGCACCCATTGTGTACCGAGCTTAAAAGAGAATACCAGCCAGAATCACGGGCTTAAACAGCAGCATTCAGTGCCGTAGTTTTGAAATAAAACTGAGCCGGACAATCGTTGAAAAATTGAGGGTCGTGTTCTGCTGCTTAATACCCTAGAGCAGTGAATGACCAGGGGTATATCAAATCCCTAATACATGTCACATAGCAGCAAAAGCATTTAAAATTAAAATTAAAATTAAAGCAAATGCAAGTTTATGACAAAAATCCATCAATTGCAATAATGATAAACAATAATATTAAGTTTACGAGAAGTGCGTCAGTTACACTCGCCAACAAACCAAATGATTGTCCAGCAAGTGCTCGCATTTCTTGTTGTTGCTGTCGTTGTTATTGTTGTTGTTGTTGCTGTCGTTGTTGTTGTTTATTGTGCAAATAAAAGGAAAATCGCATAAAATTTTTTACCACGCTGGGCGTTGTTGCCCCGGCAACACGTTGCAGTGCGCTTCTACAACAAAAGATTCAACCGCGCTGCTACAACGCACACACACACACACACACACAAGCACACCCACTGCCCACGCTTCGCTTAACTAATTAGAGCGTGTGCAAAAATGACGGGCAAGTTGTTGCTGTTGTTGCAAGTGCTGCTCTTGTTGTTGTTGTTGTTGTTGTTGCTGTTGCTGTTGTTGGTGGCGCTAATTCTGTGTGGCTGCCGGAATGTTTGGGTGGCTCATTCAGTCGTGCGCTCGCAGGTTTGCCGTGCAGATTTACCGTTTGGAATTCTGTTTAAATTATGTATAATTAAATTTCAACATTATTCACATTTCAAGGCAAAATCAGCAGCTGTTTGCAATGCTGCGGGGGCAAAACGAGCATCTAAGAATGGCCACCTAGTAAGTTTAAATCAACACAAAAACACACACACGCACGTACAACAGCTTTGACTTTTATATTTAGCAGACAGGTTTGTAGATAAAAATTAAAACCTTGCTCTAAGAAATTAAATAAATGTAAATTAAAGAGAAATAAATATAGTATTTATGTAGCAAGTTTTTCAAATAAATATAATTAATTAGATTAGTCTATTTAAATCCAGTGATATAGCTGGATGTACATTGTACATACAAATCTATATATACATAGATTTCCACCTTCCTTCCTTTCGCTTGCAACGGCGAGTGAATTATTTTTTCATTCGCTGTACTTTTGTTTCAGAAAACTTTTCACTTTTCAGCACGTCGATTGCAATTGGAAATCAAAAATGCTTTTGATGTTTTTTGCTGTTTTTTTTTTTATTTTTGTTTTTATATTTATAAACGCATTATTTCACTTTTGCACTAATTAATATATTGATTTCGAGATGTTGAGTCACAGCGGGCGCTCCAGTTGGACAGAAGTCATAAAAGTAAATACACACATATACATATACATATTTGAGCATACACTTATGCATACATGCGTGTATTTGGGCATATGTTAAAATATGTTTACAGTTTCAATTTCGTTGTGTACGCACATAAAGCAAATATCAATTACAGCTCTTCATCTCTTTCTTCCTTTCACGCTCTCGCTTTTACTTTACGTTTATTAATTTTTTATGATTTTTGTCTGTGTTTTATATTATTCGCACAGTACACAAGGAACAATGACAATTTATGGGCGGGGCAAAGGAAAACACTCCAGGCATATCAATTGTACCAAGTGACTTGGTCTTACAAAATATACATAATTCTCAGTATAAAATTCAACAATAATTTATTACCAATTCCATTTAATAATCACATTTTCATTAACTTTAACTTGCATTATTTCTAAAATAAATACTATAATAGAAATTAATTTTAAAAAATTAGCCAGAGACACTTTATTATTTTATTAAATAATTAATACCTATATATGCATATGCATTTAAAAAAAATACCATATATTTATTTTGTTAATATATGTAACATATTTTTAATGGAGTATATTTTTTTTTAGAATAATATTAGCCTTTCAAATCCGCTTGGCAGAATATTATAATTTATACGAGTAATTTATGTGTATAAGAATAAGAAATAAATTATTGGAAATTAACAAGGAAAATATAAATAGCATAAAAAAAAAGTTTAACGACTTTTATTGGCTTTTATAAAAATATATAAAAATTCAATTCAATTGCCCTAACTATATTTAATAGGCAAAGAAGCTTTTAAAGTAACTATGAATAGCATGGTATGCACATTTAGTTTGCAACATTTAGTAAATAAATATTCTAAATTAACATACAAAATGTATAATGTACATGTTTTATACATTTCTAAAATAAATACATATATTCAATGCTAGATTCTCTGCCTGCAGAGAAGACTTCACAAAATCCGGTAATGAGGTCCCCTTGGAACATCGATTTGGCAATGTGAAACTGCGCAGCCTTTGGGTCAATTGTCAATATGCGGCTTTGTTTATAACATAAAACATATTACTTATTTATATGATAACCAGGCTATCTGCTGAAATCGTTTGAAGTCAAATGCAGAGGACAATTCGCACTGTGTGGCAGAGTAAAATGGGAAATGCTGAATATTTGTTTTTGACATTTTTTGCTCGTTATTTGTTGAATTAATTAAAATTCAATAATAAAATTGTTAAATGCAAAGATGAGTTAATGCTGTGCGGTGCATGGAGAATGTGCGCGGAGGATGACAAACAAAACCAAGTGAAATGTTTAATAGCATAAATAAATAAAGGAGCACAAATGGTGCGCAATTGCCGCTTGTTTATAAATATAATTAATAAACATTTATTATGCGCATATTCTCTTATCACACTCTCTCCCAACCCAATTCAGAGAGCGGAGTCCTTGTGCAGGATGCGAGTCTAAAGCAAATGATTGAATTCCACATATATATTTTAAATTATTGTTAATAAATCGACGAAAAGAAATACGTTAAATGAAGTTATATATATATGAATGACTAAATATTATCACATATTAAGTTCCAAGTGATTTATACAAAAAGAGTTTTAGCAAAGATTAGTTGTTTCACAATAAAATATGTTTAAATAAAATTATATTAATTAAATTTAATAAATATATCTCAATTTTTGAATATCAATAGCTAAAATAATAAATTGAAATTATCAGTGCATTGCATTTTCTGACCAACACTAACCCTAGTGTAATAAAAATAAATCGAATTTAATTAAATGCATTTTCTTTGAGTAATCAAATTAAAGAAAATTATCAAACAATTTTAATTTGTTCGTGTCAAGGCGTGGCACTTGTGTTTGTGTTTGTTTGTTTATTTGTCTGATTGCGTGCGTGCGTGTGTGTGTGTGTGTGTGTGTGTGTGCAGGCAAATAAACTGTAATTGTAAATAAACATAAATTTTAAAATTATTACCAATACGCCCCGCTTTATTTGCAACTTATTTATGCCAATTTTTTGTCACCACACGCCAAAAGGAGTGTGAGAAGAAGAGTTGGAGGGGAGACCACATGGACACGAGCGCATAATGGATACCGACATGCGATATAAATATTATTCGATATTTTTTTATGCTTGCCACAAAAATACCACAGCAATTGCAATCAGGTGAGGCACGAAATGAGATGCAAGTTGACAGCATGAAAGATGGAATAAAAGGTAGATCACTATTATTATAAAACTTATACATATGTACAATGTACACATGCTCATATCATTTGATGTTTCAATGAACTATCGTTATAATTGGTGCAACTTGTTCGTTTATCTCTCAGTGTATTCAGATTTATCTCATCGTTTTTCCCATTGCCTTTGCAGTGCATTTAAAGTTTGCAAATTTTCCAATCGCAATTTTTGTTGTTGTTGTTTTTTGTATTATGTGCTGTCCACATTTGGCTGCCACGCCCACTCCGTTCGGCCGGAGTCCCGCCCTGTTTGTCTGTCGCTCTATTCCGTTGACTGTTTTTCCTGCTCTTTCTGCTCTTCTTGCTGTTCCTGTTGTTGCTGCATTCTGGTTTTTTGCCACTTTAACGGATATCATAAATTGGTTCGGCGAGTTGCATTTCCCATGTGGAAAATTGAAATGTGCTTTGTGGTAAAGCGCAGAAAGCTGACACGCCCACAGAAAGTCCAACGATCTTCAGCGACATCTCAATCATTATCTACAGCTTTAATTGTGAAACTATTCTCTTAATTAGATACTTTTAGATTACTTTCAGGCATTTTCATCACTGGTTGGCTTTAAGACAGTTTTGGGCCAGGTCAATAAGCAGCAGCAAAAACACAGCAGACCGGCCTCATGCCAATTGTCGCCAATGCTGTGCAAATTTGTGAACGGAAACGGAAGTTGCCATTGGCCACCGGCCAACAGAGCGTGCCACATTGGCCGGGTCTGCCAACATTACGGAGCAGGTGAGAAAACGGGGTAAGGGGGTGTATTGAAAATTGTTTGGCAACATTTAATTTGCTGAAAAATGATCGATTTAAAGAGCTTAGTACGTATCTCATTTCGATTGAATATTTCACTTGTGAATTGTTCAAATTGAAATTGAAAATGCAATACGCATAAATATTTAATGACAGCAATGATGCAACAACAACTACAACAACGACAATAACAACAACAAGAATTAGAACAATTTGCAAATTTAATTAATTTTACAATGCGTGCTGGCAGTTTTTGGATTGGTTCACTTCATTCGCTCCCTCTAAACTGACATAATGACCAAATAATTTTCCAGTTCGCTGAGCCTTTATGGTCGTCAACAACACATTGGCTGGCAAGGGGGGTGGGGGGTGGGCAGGGCGGCTTGTCACCGGCTGACAGTTTTCAATTTTGCATACGTTTGACAGGCGACGCCAACGAGTCCCATTAAATGCAAATGTTCATTTTCAATTTGTAAATTTATTATAAATGTCAACATTAATTTAGCGCAAAAATCTATACAGGATCTATCAAAATGTTCTGGATATGGAATTCAGGAGAACAAAATGGGGTGTGTGTCGCCATTAGCATTAGTCTGACACCTGACACGTGACCAGACGCCATCGGCTCTGCAATTAATCAAGCAAATGATGCAACAGTGGCGACTCCGAAAACGAATCTGAATCCGAATCCGAATCCCTAGCACAAAGGTAATTTGGCACTTAAAAAGGGTAAACGAGCATGGAACCTCCCTGCTGTAATGTCGAACCCAAAATACAAATCCAAAACCATACGAACATACAAATAACGAAACCCATATCCAAACCTTGCCCAATCGAACCGTTCTCAAATCCATTGAAAGGCGAACGCCTAATGTGACGAGACTTTGTCTGCGTTTTGTCCCTTCGGATTGTTATCCTGCCTTTCCCACTTTGCCCAGAGTGGTTAAGAGGAGATCAAGGGGGGAGTTGCGAGTTGCCTTGAGGTCAACTACTTGCAAGTTCAATTTATCATCTGATTGACTAGATAACTGACTGTTCATCTAATGTCAAAGGCAGTTTGTTGGCGCTTTTTTTGTTCGTTAACCTGATTTCTCACACATCATTACTTACAATTTGTTAAACAAACTCCATTAAATTAAAATTTCTTCTTGATTTCTCCTGTGTTCTCAAAGTCTAGTTAAGGTATCAGTTAACTAATCAAAATATATATAGACCAAAAGTGTGAAGAAACTAATGTCAAGACTCTCAGAAAACGTATTATACAATATTATCTTTAGTCGAAGTTCCCAATAGCTAGTGATCGTTAAACAAATTTTAAAGTTTAATTTTACGAAATAAAAATAAAAAAACTATTATTTTTATAACGAATATATCTTTAATATTATCTTAAATACATTCGCCTCTTTTATCTGACTTTCTGGAAAAGGTCTTTATTTCAATACTCAAGCAGAATGGCAACTCTGAAAGTTGTGAAATTTTCAACATTGTTTGTGTAAACTAAATTGACTAAACTTCCACCGACTGTGGTCATTATAATGTAATTATATTAACACCATTGTTGTCATCATTTATAGCAAAAAAGAAGACATTCCCCGAGAGATATATATAAACCTTGATTGTAATGAGCTCGATGTTTCCGCACTCTTTTCGATGGGTTGGTTATATAGTATATAGTGCATACTTGGCAGGCTACATATGTGTATACAGTGTGTGTATTGTTGTCTTTATGTGTGTTGCTTGTTTGCCAGAACCATAAATTGCAAAAAAAAAAAAAAAAAAAAAATGTAAAAAAAAATGAGAGAAGAATAATGGCTTAAAAGTCAGTAGTCGAAAATATAACAGCAAGAGTTTTAGACAAAGCGCGACACTATATAAAAATATTATTGATTGGCCTGGCAGTGCGGTTGTTAGGTGTTGACGTGGTGAGAGGTCACTGCAAATGGAGACGCCTATTAGTAAGCAGAGGGACAGCGGAACAGCGGGACAGAGGGACGTTGGTAGGGCAAGCGATGGACAAACGCATGCTATAAAGCCATAAACGCCAAGCCATAAATTATGCTGTCCACAGCGAGGAGGACACTGGCGACAGAGGGTGACAAAGGGCGACAAGGGGGAGTGGGTGGCGTAGGGTGGTCATTGGAAGAGGAGTGCTACGCTTGTGTGACATGTGTGAAAATGCACTTTACTGTCACTTGACTGTTTTGGCCGTTGCTGCTGACAGTCGATAGTTGGTGTTGCTGTTGTTGGTGTTGCTGTTGTTGTTGGTGGCAGACGCGGGAAGCGGCAGCTGTGCGAGTATAATCAGAATCCAAGTCCCAACCTTGATACGAGTAATTCCTCCATTTCTCCCATGGCGTTGCCTTTTTCCAATGAAATTTATTTATGTTCGCGTTTGTCCATTTGGCGGTCTGTCAGCGACGGGACGAAGTTGCCAGGGAAGCTCTTAAATTATGTAGATGGGCAACCCTGCTGCATAGCGATGAGTACGACAAAAGATTACTGAATTGCCAGCAGCTGAAAAATTATTCGCTTTGGGGAATTATGCTAGCTCTTATGTTTTATTTAAGGTATTTCATTATCTTACTTCCGTTTTTTACATGCTAACTACATATGCGCACATTCTGATAAAACCATGAAATGTTGAGCTTCTTGTGAAGACATGTGATTAGTGACAGTGTTGGATAACGAAAAAATTATCACAAGGTGCCCCCACACGACAGCCATGTTTAGTGAGTTCAGCGAGCGGTTCACTATAAAAAAAAGACTACTTTTTATATGATTTGGACTTGTTCTAGAGACGCTCTCGAAATTTAAATTCTTTCAGAATCAACGATCCGCTCGTTAACTATGTTATGTATACGGACTACAAAATAAGTGTATTCCATAATTTGTATTTTAATACTAACAACAGTTAAACTTTCGTTATACGAGCGTTTTTTCAGACACTTTTTGTTAAAGAAGTTCCAAAATATTGGCAGAAATAGAACATGCCCCATTACCACTGGTTTTTGATGTCGGTCTAATGCCTATTAAATTGAAGAACTATTGTATATACTTTTTCAGAGTTTGACAAGATTCTCACAGAACAAAAACTAAACCGATCTAATTAATTTTTTTTGTTGAATCCACACATAACTTTACGGTGTCTTCGCATATTCTTCCTCTTTAAATTACATCACACAAAATATCCAACATTTTCGAAAATTTCCACTTCCTATGCCGCCTCAAAGTATTCTATTTAGTTTTGCGTTTTCAAATTGTAACCAAAGCACAGCTGACGCAACAGAGCTACCATCATACTTTTGGCTATTTTTTTGATGTGCATTGGCAGCACTGAATTTGGCTCGTCACATTCGCAGCAAACCAAACGTGAGTACATAATAAAAATAATGCTAATTTAATTGATAAATTAATTTATTTTTAATGTTAGTATAATTGTTAAATGAACTTATTTGTACCGTACAGATAATGGATACACTGCACTGGGATGTCACATGCGATGGATGCGAGAAGACGAATCTAGTTGGCTATCGTTACAAGTGTCTTCGCTGTGACAACTATGATCTGTGCTCCGAGTGCTACGAGAGTGAGCTGGAGACGGCAGATCATAGCAGGAATCATCCATTTCAATGCCTCTTAGATCGTGCTGCACGCGAGTTGCACTTTAATGGTGCCGAGATACCGGACCTGTGTGCTGATAGCTTCACTTGCCCCATCTGCGGCAAAATGGGGCATGCAGCGAAGGAGCTGGTGAAGCACGTGCAGTCCAAGCATCTTGGCGATAACACACCAGTTATCTGTCCTCTCTGTGCTGCGGTTCCCTCCGCGGACACGCTGCGTATGAGCAATCTGGTCAATCACATGACCGTCATGCATGGCACCAGCATTTTGCGTATTGGCGGTGGTTCTGGCGGTGGTTCTGGCGGTGGTGCTGACAGCAACCAAGTGGTGTGCACCGAAGCTGCCGAATGGCCGCCAACTGGACATGTTCATGCTCAAAGCCATGGTCTTGGCAACAGAAGAGACCAAGTTCTTACGTTTGGTTGTGGTCATGGTCATATTCCCGCTCATGGTCCTGTTGCTGGACCTGGTCGCTGTCAGGGTCTAATTCAGAGGCATGGTCGCGCTTATGGTCATGGTCATGGTCATGTTAATGGCTTTGGTCGTCTGATCGGCTGTTGCAAACATTGGAAAAGAGAGTCGATGTTCCGCAATGTTGCCCTTTATGCACAACCTTGGCTGGAGGATCACAGCTCCCTCAACGGCGGCATGCAGACAACGCGGGATCCTGATCTCGATCTTTCCAACGAAGAGAAATACCATGACGCCTTTACTGCCGATGATGCCCATATCTAAGAGATTCAAGAAAACATACAGAGCGAGTCTGTTCACCATTCTTGTGCTCCTCATTGTCAATTTTCGTGTTCTTTGACAAAAAGTGCAGACTTTTTTTTTAGAAAATTAAAATAAATATACATATAGTTTATATATATATATATAAAGAATATATATTTGCAGAAACAACTGAAGATATGCCGTGTCTTATAATTCATTATTTGCTTATATAATCATATTCCAGTCGAAATATCTTTTAAATAGGTTTTGACTAGTGCTGCATGCCACTTTTAAGGGTGCTGCCTAACGTGGCAAGCACGCTTTTTGAGGCATCAATGTCTATTTGGCGGTCAACCATATTAAACATCTTCGCTGATAGCAAAGTCATTCGATGTTGCCGCTGTTGCATGCGGCATGTGGCATGCGGCATCTTCAACGAGTAAGATTTCGTTTTGCTTTCGTCTGTCAGTTGGCTGAGGAGCCTTGCAAGTTCAAGTTACTGCCTCAATGTGATAGAGTGCCGCGACACTGAGTAATCTATTTTGTGTGACATTTGCACACTCGCACACACCCTTACACACACACTTGTACACACACACACACGCACGCAGACTTTCATACTATTAGTGGCATATAACTTCGCACGTTTTGTGACACGTTTCTGGCTTTGTGGTGGCACGAGGTGTATGGGGATGAGGCAAGAGCTTTGCGTTTGCTTTTGGGCAACGCTTTTGTTTTTCGCCTTTTTACAACATGGCCAGCATAACAATGTCGCCCCCAACAACAACATGAGGCAACGAAAAATTGCAAGTGGACACATGAATTATGTGCAGCACTCGAGTTAAACAACCGCCGGGCTCGTACCCCGACTCCCAACTCCCAGCTCCCACTTTCCATTCGCAACTCCAGAACTCTCTCTCTCTCTCTCGCGCTCCCTCTCTCTCTCTCTCTTTCAGCTTTAAGCTGCCAGCTCAGCCCCGCAGCAGCGGCAGCGGCAGACAAACAAAGAGCGACAACGTCGACGGCTTTCTACTAAATGCACGAGTACTCAAAGTTATTTTATTTATTTTTTATTTTTTTTTTTTTTAGCTTTCTTGTTGTTGTTCTTGCTACGATGGTTTTTTATACACTCTCTCATATGCTCGTTTTTGTTGGCTGGCCATTGGGGACGCGTTAGTGGTCCGTGGCCAGAATGGTGACAGAGACGAATGCCGGGAACGAGAATGAGGATGAGGACGGAACAGAGCTGAAGGTCCAGACGGTCCAGACGTCGGATGCGGGCTGACGACTGCACACGGAGTGTACACTGTGGATAAGTGTGGGAGCTGCGTTGACTTTGCTTGGCTTTGGCTTGTTTTGGAGGTCACCACTGGCACATACACACACACACACACACGCGCACACACACACAAACAAAGCGAACCAACTGCCATTTGGGAGTTGGCTTTGCGGGTATTAAATTATACATCATTTTGCAACAAATGATGGTCGTTACGTTTGCAACCGCCACACACACGCATACACACACACACACACACACTCAGTGGCACGCCCACTCTGAGGGAAAGGGACACCCATATGAGTCCCTTGTCTCCTGTGGCAGCGTCGCATAGAACAAGCAATTGTTTATACTCTAACAAAAGTCCTCATTGTTTTTCCATTAACTGTGCGGTTTTCCCCATTTCAAATGAAAGTTGCTTTTACCGCAAACTTCTTATTTGCTGTAGTTAATTAAATGCTGTTTTCAATTTGCTTAGATTGTGATTTTGCTTTTGGCAGCCCTGTTGCAATTGTGACGTCAAAAAGCGCTTGACGCAGTCGCCTTTGTGCGCACATTGCAAGGTTGCCAGACTGCTTGCAGCTTTTGTATACTAATGGAGCGCCAGACTGTTAGCTGCAAATAAATACTATCAGGGGTGTTCCAGAGTAGCCAATGATAAATATAGAATTCTGTTGAGTAGTAAACGTTACCGATTTAATTCTTGCTGATAGTATAAATGTATAACAATATATATATAAATAATTAATTTCGTTCAAAGTGGCATGTTAAGGGCATTCAAGTTTTTGCCTGTCAATTCAATTTAGCGCTTACATAAATATAAATAAATATATATATATATACATATATATCCTTGTTGGCTGTCAACAACTGTTTGGCTTTCGCCTTCCCCCTATTTTCCTGTCTATCACCATTTTTTCTCACTTGGAGAGTTAATAAAAATCTGTGAGTGTCGTTGAGTTTATTAATATTATTTTTAGAGCTCACTCTCTAAATGATTTAAGTTTGACTGCAGCCAAGGGAGGCATACATATAATCGATCTTAATTACATTTGTATGGCATTGCGCCATTTGTATGTGTGCGTGTGTGTGTGTGTGCGTGTGTGTGTGGCACACACTTCCGGCATCAAGTTGGCATCGACAAGCTTCGTTGCCTCCGTTGTGCATCCCCGTGGCGCAGTTTGTGGCGTTGCTTACGCATTGATTGCTTTGAATTGCAATCGTTTAAACGACACTCACTCACACTCTCACACTCGCACTCTCACCCTCTCTCTCACACACACACGCACGCAACTGACGCTGTTTTAATTATGAGCAAAAATGGCAAGAAAATTAATAACAATTTGTTACGATTACGAGCAAGAGCAACGCCATTGATTAATTTATGCGAGTGCAACTTTTGCCATCGGCAACATCGTTTCCGCTTCGTTCCGCTGCGTTCCATTCCAATCCATTCCGTTTCGCTGCCATCTTCTCCTTTGCTTCTCCCATCACATTCTTCTACCTATTGCCTTTGGCTGATTTATTGCCGCTTAATCGACGTCACCTCGTTGCATTGTCATCAGGCAGCTGCCAACTTACACCTGCCACACACACACACACACACATGTTGTTTTTATAAATTTAATTAAAACGTCTGTCAGGAATAACAACAACTACGACGATGCCATTTAGTATTTTGCTGCATTGTGAATACATTCATAAGAATATTACTATATATATACGTGTAAAGTACGTATTAATGTTTCTACTCACAGTCACATTGTCTTCATTTTTTGACCAATTAAAAAGTGGCTTCTTTGACTAATGAGTGCGAATCATTGAATGCCATCATTAGGACAGTGAGTGATCATGTTCATTATTTTTAATTAGTAATTTTTGTACATTTTGGAATCGAAATTTTGTATAGCTAAGGTTCAAATAAATAAGAGATGAAGCACTGTCACCACTTCTATTTATTTTTTCATTAGGACTAGATAACAGTTCTTAAACACCTTTTAATCCTGCACTTTGCACTTTAAACTTCGCAAATTTGCATGAAAAACAGTTTATTTAATCAACTTTTTTTATTTAACTATTTATGATATGTGTTTATTACATAAAATGTCAGAGATTGCTTTAAAAATAGTAATTTACATCTTAATACTAAATTAGACTATAGTATAAATATATTTTTTTTATATTTATTTCGATATAAAAATCAAAAATAAACTTAAAAAAAAAAACCATTATTTTTTTTTGCACTTAATTAACCCAAGGTTCGAACCCAAACCTTGGGCTTAGGAGGTATATAAACCGGTTTGCGAACCGAACCTAAGTCTTGCTCTGTGGCTCGAAGCATCGAACCGAACCTTTACCAAAATTTTGGTGGCTTACAGCCTTGATTCTGGTTGATTTCTTAAAATCCTTTAAATGCTAATTGAGTAAGCCAGATTTACGTATCTTATTCGTATCTTGTACTTGTATGAATTTCCTTTAATTATATATACATTGCACAAGTGCACTTGACGTTGTTCGCATTATCCTCGATCCTGTCGAAGCCTGTTCCTCCTGATGTTGTTGTTGTTGTTGTTGTTGTTATTGCTGTTGCTGTTGCTGTTGTTTTTTGTGGCAGCTTATTGCAATTTGCATCGCTGAATGTTTCATTTAAGGACACGGCAGCGGGTGGCACCTGGCTGGGAATCGCCATCGATGTCATCGTCATTACAATGCTGCCATCGCACAATGTCCTTTTTCTCGCATCGTTGTTGTTGTTGTTGTTGTTGCTGGCCATGTCGTGCCCAAAATAGCCGCATGCAATTGATTACAGCAACGATGCGGCCGTGGACGACCACAAGTGGCTGTTGTCCTTGCAATGAAATCGAAATAATGCGCCAGGTATTTGGGCTGCCAGGACACAGTGGACACAGTGGACAGAGGGCGATAGCCTGCCAGTGGGCCGCCCAAGTCCTCTTAATGGCCAACCAGAAGATGGCGGCAACTGTATCCTTGTCTGGTCGCACGACAATTAAGCCTAAAATGTCGCCTGCACTTGAAAGCAAGCAGTTAACCATCCGATATGCAGAAAGGACACACACATCCTGCACTACTGTCCTGCATGCTCTGCTATTCTGCTCGGTTCAGCCTCTGCTCGGCTTTCATTCTGACTTCATAAGACGCATTGTCTGTTGTCTGTTGTCTGTTGCCTGTTGTCTGAGTTGCGTCTATCGTCGCACACAGAGGCAATGAAATTGGCTCGGGGAATTGGAGCAGGAATTGGTAATCGTGCCTCGCAGCTTTTAATCGAATTTCAAATCGAACTCAACCAAAACCAATTAGACGCAAAACATCTATCTGTGTGTGTGTGTGTGTGTGTGTGTGTGTGTGTAACGGAACCGAAAGAAAATTAAGGGAGGCAACAACTGTCTTATCGCAGCCAACGCAGCGCAGAGCAACAAAATGAATTGAAGCCGTGAATTCGGTAGAGCATACCGAATGTGTGTGCCACTTTGCAACACTGGTGTGCTATTGATGCCAATATTTTCGACCAGTTGCTCCTACGGCAGCTAAATGATATAGTAAACCGATTCGAACCAAACTTGAACAGAATGTATAATAGAGTGCATCGATTTGTATAAAAAATGTTAACCCTAATTTGTAATCGTC